>NW_006159534.1:3222596-3254364 GCF_000334495.1 Tupaia belangeri chinensis | reverse complement strand
GTATAGCAACTATAAAACCTGTTCAAAAAAAAAAATCAGCTGACTGTCTATTTGGGGGTTTATTTCTGGGGTCTCTATTATGTAGCTTACCTGAATAAAAAAAAAAAAAAAAGATCAACTCAATTAAAAGATGGGCAAATGAGCTGAACAGATGACTCTCTAAAGAAGTCATATGAACAGCTAAAAAGCATATGAAAAAAATTTCAGCATCTCTTATCATAGGTAAATGCTAATCAAAACTACAATGAGATACCACCTTAGTCAGAATGGTTAAGATTAAAAAAATAAACAATGATAAGTGCTGGTGAGGCTATGGTAAAAAGAGAACTCTACTACACTATTGGTGGGAATGTAAATTAGTACAGCCATTGCAGAGAACAATATGGAGGTTCCTCAAAGACCTACAAATAGAACTACCATATGATCCAGCAATTCCACTCCTGAGTAGCTACCCAAAGGATAGGAAAACACTCAGTCATAAAAACACTTGCACATCCATGTTTTTTGCAGCATTATTCACAATTGTTAAAACACAGAACCAACCCAAATGTCCATGAACAGATAAATGGATTGAAAAAGTGTGGAATATATACACTACAGAATAATATTCAGCCACAAAAAACAACGAGACCCTGGCATTTGATAGAAAGTGGACAAATATGGATGATTTACTGCTAAGTGAAGCAAGCCAGATGATGAAAGAGAGGCATTGTATGTCCCCACTCAATATATACCAAATGTCATCACTCTATGGCACACACTGAATGATTAGAAAGTATAAAAGCATGGAGAGCAATGATGATATTGGAGATAGCGAGAGAGGAGGATGGGAAATAGCAGAGAGTGAGAGGGAAGAAATCAAGGGGAAGAAGAAAGAAGTAAAATAGTAAGGGATCCAAAATGAAAAAAATCTTTTGATTATAATGTATATGGTAATGTCTTTGACTGGACTGATATGCAATGTATTCATTATGGGAAAATTCATTTGGTATGCTGTAATGAAACTTTGTGACTGAATGTAGAAAAATATTTTTTTAAAAAGAAGTTACTCCCATATCAATCTTCATTGAGGGTCTGCTTCCAGGGAAGTTACCCAAGACACTGTCCAAATTTAGTCCCAACTATTTACAACCATGGACTCTTTACCTCCTTCCGCAGCCATTCTGGCCAGCACTGTCTCCCTTCCTCCCTGACTTATTCTAGCAACAGACATCTCTCTCTTTCACACATACACACATGCACAGACACACACAGTGGCAAGTATTCACAGATGGGTTAGGTTTTGGTTTCTGTAACAGTTTCATAGATCTATTTCTTATCTTCCCAATGAGAATGTGAGCACCCTGAGAGCAACAATGGTATTTTCAGATTCTTTGTAACCTTCAGTTCCAGACTAGGCACAAAATCTGCCTTCAGAACTTACAGAATGGAATGCAAAATGAATACAAATCAGTGTATTTGTGTCCCATATGTGGTGTAGCACACGGAACAAGGGGCTGCAAAGAAACCACATAAAGAGCCAGCCATTACCTAATAGTTAAGGGAGCTGGATCCTACATATGATGATCCAGCGATTATGATGATTATGTGATCTGAGTCGCTGATCCAGTGGCTTGAAAAACACACAGGGCGTGTTTGTGTATATGCCCAAAATTTCAAAATGAAGGAGAAATGGAGAAGGGATTACAGCATGACCACACCCCATGGAAGAGTACTTTCCCCCTTTCCTCTCTGTCTCTCTGGCAAGCGCATGTAACTTCTGGCAAATTTTAAAAGAAAAGAAGAAAGCCACATGACGCCCACCTGAGCCCTACATACCTTAACTCAGAAACAGTCCTCCATTTGTTTCCAAAGGACATTTGCCCATAAGGCCTTTGGGGACTTATACAAGACATACTGTCAGAACTATAATAGAGTATTTACACCCTTCTAGTCTCTTCCAGCCTCTCTAGTGAAGTCATAATGGGATTCCTGAGGAGGGTCCTTGGGATTATGGTTACAGCCTCGGAGTAAGATCAGCCCCAGAGTAAGATCAGCCCCAGGTAATACTAAATCGGAAGACTCTGTCTTGGGACTGGAAGGTGGCACAGCGGTAAAACATAATGCTCTGTGATGCAATCCCACCTTAGAAGGTTCCAGGTTCAAGTCCAGAGATCTCCCTGAGTACAGTACATAGGTACATGTGCCCATGATCCAAGGCCTGCAGAAGGCTGGGGGTGGATTGCTGGATAAAGACCCTGTTGGGGGTGCTGTTTCTCTCTCACTCTCATGAAATAAGTCTAAACATAAACAAAAGTTGTCTTGTTTTTTACCAACTCCTCTATCACATTCTCCTCAACTCCCCAGCTTCCCTTCCACGATGTGTATTTCAAATCTTACTCCCACCATACTTTGCTAATTCCAGTAGGAATTAGAGACCTCAGGTGAGCTGCCTCTTGGAGACATTTCTGTTTCAAGAGGGTTGGCAAACTTCAGGTAGTCAGGGAGTCCAGAGTATTAATCTCTTACAACTATATGGCATTTTATGAAGTCTGTAATATTTTTACATTCATCATCCATTAGATTCCTGTAATAATCATATAAGATGGGTGGAGCAAACAGTATCATTGTCTCTATTCTACAGACAAGGAAACTGAGGTCTGGAGAGATTGAATACCTCATCCAAGGACAAACTGAAGGGCATAGCCCAGGCTAGATGAGGAGTGTCCATGTCAGGAACAGCACTGAAGGCAAAGACTTGTTTCTAGAATGAGGCAGTCTACATTTACACAGCTTTGTAAGGCTCTGGACTTCTGGAGGAAAGTCAGCAATAAAACAGAGCCAGAGTTGTGAGCTCATGAGTGGAACAAAGCACCTCCTCTTTTGGTCTCAGATGAAAACAGATTAGAAACTTCTGGCAAAAACCTTAAGAAAATGTAGATTAAAGTTCATCTCATACCTACTGAATACCAGATACTTCAACATGGTCCTACAGAGGAGGTAATATTAGCCCCATTTGGAAATATCATCCTAGGATTCTACAGATGAGAATACAAGCTCAGAGAGGGGAAGTGATGCACTCAAGATCATAACCTAGTGATAAAGCTCAATACAAAGATCTTCTAAAAGTTGGTAGAAATGACATATTATGAGGAAAAAAACATGCAAGAACTTCAAAATTTTGGTACCAAAATAAACTCATATGTTAATTCCATTTTTTCACAAACTTTTTTAAGTTCCCCTGCATGTTATCAACCATTTATTGAGTTCTTACCCTGTGCCAAACATTATATTAAGTAGTACATATACTCATTAGTTTTAATAATCCTTCATTCATGGGCTGGAGAGACTGTCTGAGTTAAGTAATCATATCACCACTTCAGATGGGAAACTGAGACTAGTTAAGTAATTTCTCTGAAGCCAATCAGCTTGTAGGCTGCAGAGTCATCCAGGGCACTTAAAGATCAACTTTAATCCCCTTCTCAATTGTTTTCTCAGATACAAACAGAGCAGCCATCAGTCATAGGCAGGACTGCAGCCACCACAGTGGATACCTGTCTATTAGGAGGGGAAAGGCAAGTGAGAAGACAGTGAACAACTCCCTCTGTGAGATGATGTTAGGGGCATTAGATGGCCTCGTTTCATGTTACCTCTGCCCGGGGTCCTCTAGCAACAATTCCTTCTTCACTTTTTTTTAAAGTTTTTCTAAATTAATTTGTTTATTTCTTCCATGAGCAAGAGACAGAAAGACAGAACCCTCCAGTAGAGCCCCAGCACTGCAATACATCCCCAGCCTCAGTTGGTCCCAGATCATCGGCACATGTGTGCCTGGTGTACTCAGGGAGGTCCCTAGACTCAAACCAGGAACCCTTCCATGTAGGTCAGGAGTGGTGTTTGCCATTATGCCACTCTCCAGTCCCTTCTTCTTCACTTCAAATAATGATCTTGGAGTATTCCCAGAAGGTAGCGAGAAAAGTTTAGCAGCCAAGTCTCCTAGTCTATGAAACCTCTGAGAACTTCTCTGCTACATCCAGGAGTGGGGTCCCTGCATAAAGCAGAATACTTAGCTGAAGGTGGTAGGATGACATTTTGAAATATTAACCGAGGTTTCCCTATTCACCTCTGCATTTCCCTGTCCTTTTTGTCCTTCTCTCGTGGGTCTGCTTAGACAGTGTACTGCCTCTGGGAAGTAGACTCAGAAGAATCACAGAGGAAGACTGGGTTAGTTATTGGCTTTCGAGTTTTCAAAGCCCAGCCCTCAGGAAGAAACAGAGAGGACTCAGTATCTATACTATGTACCAAGGGGACACATGAAGAAGCTCAGAGCTTCAGAACACTTGGTGAGGTTAGACATCAGGGCAAAGAATGCAGAGATGAAGTGGGCCACTGAGAAAGGGGAGCTGAATACTAGCACCACCTTCCCACAAGTTTACATCTTAGATCCTTGCCCCCTTTCCCAGTAGAGCCTCAGGAAGGCAACACAATCTCAGGGAGAAAATGGTTGAATAGGGTGTCCAGAGAGAGTGGATTTTTTCTTCAATTTTCAATCTTCAAAACTGAGATATAATTCATGTAAGATTCACCATTTTCGATTGTACAGTTCAGTGGATTTTAGTATATTCATTGTGTTGCACCATCACCACTAATTCCAGAGCATTTCTATTCCCGGCCCTCTAAAGGAAATCCCATACTATTGAATCTATAAGTAGACACCCCCTCACTCCCCCTCGCCCAGCCCTTGACAGCCACTAATTTACTCTGTCTCTATGGATTTGACTCTTCAGACATCCCATAAAAATGAAATCATGCAGGCTAGCTATGGTAGTGTAGCAGTAATGCAATGCCCCACAATGTTGAGGCCATATGAGAAGGTCTCAGGTTCACATTCCAAGGTTTCACTATGCGTGATGGGCACATGCATGCCCAGGATCACTGAAGCTGAGAGTGGATCACAGCATGAAGACCCTGACAGAGATAATGGCTCTCTCACTCCCACTCTCGCCCTCTCTCTCACTCTGCCTTTCTCTCTTTCCGAAGAAATAAACTTTTATAAGAATGGAATGCCTGGGGGCCAGCAGATGGTGTGGTGGTTGTGACATGGTTTGGGTCCAGACCTGGCCCCTTGCTTTCTCACTTTCTGTCTGTCTGTCTGTCTCTCTCTGGTGAGCACACATGCCCTATAGCAAATTAAAAAACAGTAATAAATAAAATTAAATGGATCTTTTTTTATTTAAATGTATTTGTTTACATTCATTTACTGTACATCATTACAGCATACAAAATGAGAATTAAATGGATCATTTTTTAATGGGATGTCTGGCTTCTTTCACTCAACCAAATGTTTTCAAGGTTTAAGCTGATGTTATAGCACATATCAGAACTTCATTCTTTTTATGGCTTAAAGCATCCCATTTTATGGATATACTACTTTTGTTTATCCATTCATTAGCTGATAGACACTGTATTACTTTTACTTTTAGGCTATCATAAATCTTGCTGCTATGAACATGCAAGTGCAAATTTTTGTGTAGGTATGTTTTCAGCTCTTTGGGGCATATACCTAGGAGTAGAATTGCTGGATCATATGGTGACCCTGTGTTTAACTGTTTGAGGGACTCTTCCACAAAGGCTACACCGGAGATGGGGTTTTGACAGTTCTGTGGAGCTACACAGGCCCCTGTGTGTAATAGAAGCAACAAAACCACATATTTCCTTGTGCCAGAAGAGACAGAGCCCAGCCTGAGAAGCCTCATCATGGAGGAGAGTGACAACTACCCAGCGATGAGCTGCAAGGTTGGGCAGCAGCGTAGACACTTCAGCCGCCACCAGCATGAGCACATGACAGATGCCCCATCCAAGCACCTCCTATTTGCTATAACCCTAGGGAAAGGAGGGACTCCAAATACCATGAGATTAAATTTCCTTCTCTAAAGGGGAATGTTTTTATAAAATTAAGTTGAATTATAGAAAAATAAATAAAATTATGTTTCTGCACACTTACATTTGTGACTAGAAATAAGTAACCACTAGACAACATCACCTTGAGAAAAATCTCAGAGATGAAGCCGGGGAAGCTTATAATGACGCGCACCTCTGGATAGATACCCCAGAAGGAAGAGTAAACACACACCTGGAGGCCATCAGAACCAGAAGGACCTTTGGTGGAAGCAAAAGACCCCCACCCCTGCCCCAGAATGGCCAGTTTAGCTGTTTTCCGGCTTGATATCCAGCATCCCCTACCCTTGGCCACACCAGACAGCTGGCTGTTTCTCACATCCACGATACACATTCAAACCCTTATGTCTTTGCCCACACTGTCTTTCTGCCTCTTCAACCCCTGTACACTAAAAAAGTCCTATGTCAAGGCCCAGTGCAAACCTCACTTTCTCCAGTGAGTCATTTCCTGAGCCTTTCAGGCACAATCATCAACCCACTCCTCTTCTGGGTTCCCTTAGCGTGCTGTACACTTTGCACTGCACCATTTGTTTATAGGTCCCTGTCTTCTGCCCACATCCCATGCCCCTCCAGCTAAGGGCTGTGTCTTATTGGATCATGCATCCAATGCTCATGTCAGGGCTCTGCAAATACCTAAGGGGATCAAGCAGGCCAGGCTACTATTTTACAAATAGGAGACTAAGCCCAGAAAGTAAGGAACTTATCAAAGATTCCCACAGGTAATAAGTGGCTTGCCATTGCTCAAACCCAACCACACAACCAAGGTGCTTTCCAAGGAATAGCCAGAAGTCACATACAAATAAACAGACTAGTATCACCCCAAATTCCTATCAGCCCCAAAACTGCTTTCTGAGTTTCTGAAAAAGTGATAAATGTAAGGAAATGTCACAAGTGAAGAACATCACTGGCATATGCATTAGACTGGTGTTTGGGGGAAGACATATGGGGAAATGTTACAAGGACATTATGTAGCGTGCTGGGTGTACCTTCTGAGGGAGGATAGTTTATGCAGCCTGCTTTACATTGATGGGAAGCGAAGGCTCATTATGACTAAATTGGAGCTAGTGCACAACTCTGCAGTGGCCAGCTTCCCGTCATCAACCCTCCTGCAAAGTAAAACATTCACATCCAGCCCACCCCAGAAAAGCAGCTATCTAGGCTTTTCTAAGAAATGCCTTTGGAAGGACAAAATTTCATGTTCCTTAGGTTACTAGATCACCAGCCCACAATAAGGAAGTATTTTCTTTTCTCTCTTTTTTTTTTTAAGAGAGATTTTTGCTATAGGGCACATGTACTCACCAGAGACAGAGAGAGAAAGTGAGAAATCACGCCCCCAGGGGGATGGTCACACCACAATCCCTTCTCCTCCATTCTGTTTTCAGGATTTTTGGCACACATGCCTGGCATGAGTTTCAAGCCTCTGGGTCCAGGACTTGAATAGTGGTTAGCCACGTGGCCTGCCAGCGCCTTAACCACTGTACCACTTGCTGGCCCCCAGAAACTCCTTCTAATATCTAAAATATATTCTTCCTACAAACTTGTACACTTTCAGAAGATTACACTGAATAAAATTTTACCAACTCCTCTTTAAAATACCCCCTTAAAAGTGGAATAGAAATCATTACAAATCTCACTGTTGCATCTTCCAGCAAAACAAGACAGAGGGTGTGGCTTTAGCATGATTTTGCATACTTCCAAAAGCTAGCTAGCTAAGTCTCCAGAAGTAGTTCCTAATCAAGGAACAGGAGCAATGGGAAGAACTTGCCTGCTTCAAACAAGAGAGAGGCTATTACTAGCCTGGTGCCCTCAGAACTTGAGGAGTGTAAGATTGCTCATGTCACTATAGCAAAATTGGCATGGCACCTTCCATACGGGGAGCACGTGGCCCACAAGGTCTGGTCTCTGCTATTCTCCTGCACGTACATCAGGCCCTCTGTACTCTCTTCTGTCTCCCCCTATCACTTCCCCTGACCCTCAGCAGATGGCCAGACCTCCCACTTTCTCACAGAAAGAGCCCTCCACCAGCAAATCTCTCACCTCTCTTTCATGACAAATGTCACAGAAGTCTCCACTCACCCTTTCTCTGCTCACCATGAAGAGCACCAGGAAGACACCCCTCACTGGAGCAGAATCAGCCTCTCTGCATCGTCATTCATGATGCCAAGAGCAAAGAGTCCAGGGATGATATCTAACCCGAGCAGGCACCCAAGGCTACCTTGAGGAGCTAGGTGTTCACAGCCTCTAGATATCGAATGTTAGCTGCTATTTGGGGCTCATCTATATAGCTTTAAAATCCAGGAAATATCAAATACCCTTTTTTTTGCCTTCAATTGAGCAGTGATGGCTTAGACAGGGCTGAATTTCCCTGAAGAGCAGAGAAGAGGCGTTCATTGGGAAATACACAGGCAATCCTTTCTGAATGATCGTCATCAATTAGCCAAGCTCCTGCAGGGTGCCTAGCAGCATCCTTTATCTCAAAACAAGAAACAGATAAAAATAAGGAAATGAGGACAGGAGTCTGTCTTCACTACGAGAGCGGTAGACCAAACAGGATAGCAAGAAAGCTCTGCTTACCACGTGGCCTAACAGGCTGATGCACCTACCTTGGTTTCCTCATATGGAGATGCAACTTACTAGCTTGGATGTTTTAAAAAAAAAATCTCCAAAGTTGGTTCAGCTGCTGTGGTACAACTGTACACAGTGCCCTGCAAGGCTGGAAGCCACATGGCTGACCCCAGGTTTGGATCCCTGGGTTGGCCTGAAAACATGCTGGGCATGTGCATGGGTACCCCGAATTCCAAGGAGCTAGAGAGCTAGGAAAGGGGGATCATGGCATGAGGAGACCCTATTGAGGGTACTTCTCTCTTCTCTCTTTCTCTCTCTCTTGTACACATGCACACTCTCAATTATAAAATAACAAAAAAAAAAATCCCAGTCCCTCCATTGGGACTTCCAAATATGGCAATGGCAAGGTCACTCCTAGGGCTCTGAAGAGGCTAAAAGAAGATTGGGTGCCAACTCTGCCAAAAGGGAGGAAGGCCAGGTCTCCCAGAGACTTGCCCCAGAGCTCCAATCTGCTCAGTGAGCCATTGGGGTTCACCCAAGAACAAGAGCAAGAGGAAAGACTCCTTCCCTCTGTGGGGTGAGAGGCAGTTCAGGTGGAAAGGAAGGGGGACCAGCTTCAGTAGAAGTCACCACAGCTGCTTCTGGAGGAGAGCAGAGGAAGCCTGGGTGAGGGCATCCCAACAACTGGTAAAATAAGCAGAAACAGTCACTCACCCAAATACAACCTCTCCATACCCACCGGCCGAGCTTCTGTGCTGCCCTGGTTATATTTAGAACCAATTTGAGTAACCAGGTTATTTCGTCACTGGAGCCCAAGAAAACACTAAGAACTCTCACCAGGGCTGAGGAAGGGACAAGGACAAGAGACACTCACCTCCCTGCCTAGAACCCCAAGATGAGGAAATGCCCAAGATACAACAGGAACCTACCTGGTGTACCTGTCCAAAGGTGCTCTTGCTCTGAAGCTGGTGGCAAAAGAGTTTCAACAGGCTGAGGCCCACAGGGTCCTGCAAAGCAGCCTGGCTCTCCTCCCAGCGAGGCCTGCAGCAAGTCATGCAAAGGCAAGAGCATGCATGTCTTCTAGGGGACAGCAGGGCCCTGGGGGCCCACAGGTGTGTGTGTGTGTGTGTTGGGGGGTAGTTCCACACCATCATGCACCCTGAATCCTAGGTGCCATTCTAGTTTGTGTGCCTGACGAAACTGGGGGAGGGTGTGCGTGAGACACACAGTCCGTAGATGATACAGGAACCACCCCCTAGAATCTCACAACTGACTTGGACACACACATAACTGAAAGGCAACAGTCAGGGAATAAGGTGGCTGGAGAGAATCCTGCTACTGTTCTCTGAGTCCTCACACTCCACTTCCCAAAGGATCAGGGAAAATAACTTTGCTCAAGTACCTCTGAGTCATCTGGGAGCATCCTGAAACATCAGTCTCCAGGAGCACATGTTGGCCAGTGAACCAAGGCTAACCAAGCATTTTCAACCTGCCTGCTGGTGCTGGGCACCAGGCACTCTGATGGCCCTGGGAATGCAAAGGCGAGCAAGTTCTACCTGCACCTGCTTTTATGGGGCTCACAGGCCTTCCCATGATGGAAGCACTGTGCTGAGCCTCAGCCAACAGGGGTGGTGGGGAGCTCAGAGGTTCTCAGGCCACTTATCATGACAAGCATCCTGAAGTTCTCACCACCATTTGGATCCAATAAGACCCCATCACAGGTAGCCAAGAACCTCCTACCCACACAGTGCCTCTGTTTACTCAATAACTGTGTTCCTGAAAAGTGTGGTGGAGAAGTATTATTAAAACAAGATGCAGAAATGACCTTTTTAAATATTTTTCAAGACAATGGCAAAACAACTCCCAGCCTATCCACCTCTGTTTTCAAATGATGTCATGACAGAAAGACACACACACAATGCACATCAGATTGTGAACTCGAGGGGTGGGTAACCCCATGGTATCCATGGAAATGTGAAGGTGGCATATTGCAAAAAAGGAGAGAGGGAAAATGAACCACTTGAAACAGCTCAGTAGGCATGCTGAGTCTTCACAAAGCTCATGTAAAATATGTATAATGAAAAGAACTATGCATGGATTTCAAATTTTGCACTAAAATGAACTCTTACTTTATTTTCCTTTTTCCACGAACTTCTGGTAGTCCCCTCCTGTTAAATTAAATTTTGAATCACAAAGTAGTATGCAAATTCATTGTTTACAAATCAGGTCTTGATCCTAGTTTCACTCCCCAGCTCAGAAGTGCTTTACCTTCATTTCTGGGAACTCCACTACTGTCAACTTAGCTTTAAAATGCCTTGTCCCCTAGCAACTGTCACACAGTTGCTGGCCTGTAAACAAGCACTGTGGTGAGGAGCTCTCTTTATATATATATAGGATGTGTGCACTCACCAGACAGACAGAGAGAGAGAGAAAAGGAAAAAAGAAATCACACCCCATGGGGAATGGTCACACTGCAATCCCTTCTCCTCCATTTCTCCTTCTTCTTGGGGTTTTGGCCATGCATGTATATGCGCTTGGTGAGTTTTTTAAGCTACCAGGTCTAGACTCAAACCTCACAGTCAGCCACGTGAGATCCAGCCACCTTAACCACCATACACAGGCTGCCCCCTGAGAGCTCTCTTTTTAAGGAGGTATTTACAGATTTTTTCATTCCTTCTTTATGATAGGAAGTGTGCATGCACGCATGTAAGAGAGCAGCAAGAGAAAAAAACCCTCTATGGGCTCCTCACGCTGTGATCCCCTTTCCCTAGCCCTCCTGCTCCTCAGGATCCTGGACACCCATTTGCACACACCTGGAGTGTTTTTCAGGCTGACCCAGCCCAGAACTGTAGTCTCCATGTGGCTTCCAGCAGTGCAAAGCACTAGCACCACCACTGCACCAGTGACTGGGCCAAGACTTTCAAAACCCGTATTAATAAAATCAGCATTTGTGGGCCAGCCATTGGCATGGTGGTTAAGGTGGCTGAATCCCACATGTTTAACTGAGCAGCTCATGTCTCAAACCCAGAAGCTTAAGAAATGTGCCAAGAGCATGTGTGTGCTTCCCCAAAAATCCCAAGAGGTGAATGGAGGAAAAGGGATTGAGGTATGCTCATCCCCCACGAAGACGGTGCTTTCTCACTTGCTCTCTTTCTGTCTTCAGTGAACACACATGCCCTATAACAAATTAAAAAGCAAACAACAAACAAAAACACTTGTTCCATGTGAGGCTCTGGGCTAAGTACCTAGTACACATTGTCTCATGTAATTTCGGCACCACCCTGTCAGATGGTCCCATTATTTTTCCATGTCATTCAGATGATGAAACTGGTGTTTGAAGAGATAAAACCTTGCCCAAGGCCACCCAGCTAATGCACGGCAGGGCCAGCTTTCAAACCAGGCCGTCAGCTCCGGGGCTCATCCAGCCTGACCACCTGCACGCCTCCTCCCTTGGGGGCTGTGCTGTCTCTTTGGTAACATTTGCCACTTCCTCCAGGGTTATTTTTTGCATGCATGCTCTCTCCTCCAGGAGCAAACACCAGTAGGCCCTGCCTATGCCTGGTTCCCTCCTTCTCACCGCACAATCAGGCACAGCCAGGTACAACCGGCTGCAAACATCACTTAGACCTGGAACCTGGTCTCTCATGCCACATACTAGGCTAGAGGTGGACCATTTTAATTTTCTGTTTGGTTTCATTACATTCTCCTCACCTTCCTCTTTCTGCAGTGGAACTTTGGCTCCCTGCCCTCCCACAACACACCCAACCTCCTCCCCAGGCCTCCTCAGACATCATAGCACTACTGTCCTTTCCCCCTCCCTCCATGAAAGCCCATTCCAGGGTCGGTCCTGTCAGATCTTCCCACTGAACTGGTGCAAGACCTGCAACTTAGTGTACCCCTAAAAGAATAGGGCTGTTCACCTGTGCTAAGTGTGGAAAGACAAATCAAAGCAAGAATCTCCAATTGAGCCATTGCCTCAGGACCTCGGCATGGAAGTTATTCATTGACGAGGGAGAGCTGCCCGGTGCACCTGGAACAACTACATAAGATTATTCACTTGTTTTCGTAGGTCTTCCCTCTAAGTCACCTCCTTGCCCAGCTGCAGTGGTGCACAGGCAGCACCACTACCTGGGAGGCTAGAAGGCTGCACAGCGGACTCAGTTCCCGAGCCAACCTGAACACACTGGGCCTGGGGGTATGTGCCTGTGATCCTAACTGGGAGGCTGGGGCAGCAGGATTGCGGCAGTGAGACCTTGTCTACAGTGCCTCTCTCTGCCTCTGTCTGTCTCTGTTTGTCTCTGTCTCTGTCTCTCTCTTTCTCTTTCTCTAATAAAATAAGGGGCAAACGTAAGGGTTTCTGTGAGCACCTATTTGAAAGAACAATCCCTCCCTGCCATGTGTCCTCCCGTTTCAGATTTCCTCCATTGCAGCAGTCCCCAACCTTTTGGGGACCAGGGACCAATTTTGTGGAAGACAGCTAGACAGGGGTAGGTGGGGAGAACATGCAACCTAGATCCCTTGCACGTACAGTTCCCAGTAGGGTTCCTGCTCCCATGAGAACGTAATGCCACTCCTGTTGATCTGACAGAGGCGGTGCTCAGGTGGTGATGCAGGCTATGAGGAGCGGCTGTAAACACAGATGAAACTTCACTCGCTCACTCGCCTGCCACTCACCTCCTCTGGACTGCTAGGAACCAGTACCAGTCTGTGGCCCAGGGGCTGGGGACCCTGCTCCATAGTCCTTATCAACTGGAAACATCCTATAGATTTTAATTATTCATCCTGCTTGTGATCTTTCAAGCTCTGCCCATAATGTGCCTGGCACATGGTAGGTAGTCAATATATATTTGTTTCATTCATTTATTCATCAAAGACATGTTGACTATTATGTACCTATCATGTGACAATCACTATTACAATAATCTCTGATTCACATAAAAATGTCCTCTGCCCTTATTCAGCTCCCAGTCTAACAAAAAGATAGACAGTAAATCCAAATTGTATGCAATCAAATAAGGTTCCAGGGACCAGCAAGTGGTATAATGGTTATATCGCTGGACTCCCACGTAGTCGACTGCAGTTCGAGTCCCAGACCTGGCGGCTTAAAACTCATGCCAGGTGTGTGTGCATGGAGGCCCAAAATCCCAAGAGGAGAATGGAGGAGAAGGGATTATGGTGTGGCCATCCTCCTCGGGGGAAGTTCTCACTCTCTGTCTCTCTCTTCGGTGAGTGCATTCGCCCTACAGTAAAAAAATCTCTCTAAAAATAAATAAATAAAATAAAGTTTCAATGTATGTGTTTAAGGGGAGGCACTACTAAGTCAGTCAAGACAGTGAGCTGGCACATGGGGCTTAGGGATGAGGCTATGTACCAAACAGGTGTGGAAACCTTTTTTGGTCTTTTTTTTTTTCTGTAAGATTTTTTTTTTACTGCATGCACTCACCAGAACGACAGAGACAGAAAAGGAGAAATCAACCCCCAGGGAGTTGGTCATACTGCAATTCCTTCTCCTCCATTCTCCTCTCGAGATTTTGGGCACCCATGTACACGTGTGCCCAGTGTGAGTTTCAAGTTGCTGGGTCCAGGACTCGAACTGTGGTCAACAACATGAGAATCCAGTGCCTTAATTAATATGCCACCTGCTGGCCCCCTTTTTTTGATAACAGTTTTCTTTATTTCTTCCAGGAGTGAGAGAAAGAGAGACAGCACCCTCAACATAGCCTTGACACCATGATCCAGCCCCCAACCCCAGTCAGCCCCTGATCATGGGGTCACACATGTCCAGCCTGTTCAGAGAGGTCTCCAGATTTGAACCCAAACCTTCCTATGTGGGCCAGCCTCACAGAGCATCACTTTTTACCACTGCACCACTGTCTGGCCCTGGAAGTCGTTCATTTCTAACAGCCCACCATGAGAGCACAGTTACATGCCAATATAGATAGCATTAACTCTAACCAAGAATCTCTTCAAATTCCCAGAGTGTGTAAGAGCAGCAGGCCTTCTACCACCTGCTATCACCTCCCTTCCTCAGTGTGGCCATCACGAATTTGTTGATACTCTTCTGATTTAACGGTGGAGTCTGTGTTCCCTACCCGCCTTGATTCTAGGTGGCTAGCTCTGGGACTGCTTTGGCCAATGAACACAGTGGAAGTAACAGCTGGTTTACATTGTCAAGCCCTTTCATGACTCAGTTCCATGCTCTTTCCACCCCAATCCTGCACCCAATGCCACATTCACGCTGCACTAGTTGCGATTCCCCAAACGCATTGTGCTGTCCTAATCAGGAGCTTCTCCACATGTTGTTCCCACTATCTAGAATCTCCTTCTCCACCTTTATTTGGCTAATCCCAAATTATCTTTCAGATTTCAGAGTAGACATGACTAAGAGTAGAATGACTTTCTCCAGAAAACCGCCCTTGAACTTTCTTTTTTTTTTTTTTTTTGGAGAGGATTTTTTTTTTTTTTTTGCTATAGGGCACGTGCACTCGCCAGACAGAGAGAGACAGAGAGACAGAAAGCGAGAAATCACTTCCCATGGGGGATGGTCACGCCATAATCCCTTCTCCTCCATTCTCCTCTCGGGATCTTGGGCACGCACACACACGCGCCCGGCGTGAGTTTAAGCCACCGGGTCCGGGACTCGAACCACGGTCGACTACGTAGGAGTCCAGCGATATAGTCATTACGCTAACTGCTGGTCCCTCACCCTTGAACTTTCAAGACTGGGTTTTGGCTCTCAGGTCACCTGCACTCAGGCCTGTAGTAGCCTATACCTCAGCCTATTATGACTGCCTGTTACTTCTCTGTTTCTCCTGAAGCCTAACTCATATTAGGCTCCCATAAAATGCTTGTGGGGTATCTAACTGAAGGCCCCTTAGAAGACCCTAGAGAGATGTTGTTCTGCAGTCCCTTCTAGGCTAGTGGAGGAAGCCATTGGATTGGAGGCACCTAGCTGGCCATCCATTAATTCCCATGTATAGCTGGCAGCCATCTGCATTACACAGCCAATGCCAGCGATTGTGCAGAAGCCAGGGCAGCGTGACTGAAGTGTCCAAAACCACTCTGAGTGAAGACCAATCCACATCCCTGTCCTGCTCACCTCTGGGCCAAAGCAGGGTTCTCTGGTCCTGCTTGGGGCCAACCCGCCTGCTGCTTTCCCTAGCCTACACTTAGCCCTCCCTTTCTGATTAGAAAGGGTGTGGGCAGGCCTCATAATATGATGGTTAGCTACTGTGCAGAAGAAGCAGGATCCTACATGGCCAACCAGGGTTCAAATCCCAGCCCTATCAGCTTAAAGAACATGCCCAGTGCACGCAAGCATGCCCAGAATCCTGATGGAATGGGCAACTGGAGGGAAAGGGGTGCGGAATGATCAGCCCCCTTGGGAGTGTTCCTCTTTCTCTCTTTTTCTCTCTTTCTCAGGCACACATACACACCCTCTGGTAAAAATAGACATTTTATTTAGAAGAGCTCACCATTCTGAGTCCTACGTGGAGACAGATCAAAGGGACACTGGCACAGTCCCCCAGAAGCTTACAGTCAAGCCCCCCACCCTAGGCACAACCACCACCTTCACCCACAAGCCACGTGAGCAATTCAGCTGATATCCACAAATTACGCTGCCACTTTTGATCTATTTCTTCCCCTCAGCACCTTAAGAATGATATAGATGCTAACAAGTGGCAGAGGAGGCGGTGAAGAGAGACCAATGCGTTAATTATTCAAATTTATTCCTGTTTAACTTCAGAAATAATAAAGAGAAATTCAATATTTCTGGGAAAACTGTCTAGGTGGGAAACTTAAAGTTTTTCTGACAGATCTTGGAAAGATGGTATTCTCTTATTTACTTGATCTCATCTCCTATAGTTATTTAAGTCCATAATTCTTTAAAATGTAGCAATAAGTTACTCAGAACGGAAGTCAGCAAAGGGCCGGGTTGGTGCCAGAAAAAACCCCACCCGCCCCTCCCAGCCACATCCCCACCCACCTGGACATTTCCCACTGCCCTGTACCCTTTTCACTTCTCATAGAAAGAAAGTTTTTATTGAAATTACAAAGTGCTGGTGCAACCTAAAGGCGCAGGCCTCTGCCACCCCAAATTTCTCATCCCTCTTCTTCTACTGGTCAAATCTTTTTCTGGGAATGATGGTCCCTAAATGAAAACATTAGAACTATCGACCTAACCAAGCATTGGCATGTCACTTCCAGCTGAGAGGATTCTCTGGAGTCATTTCCCCAGTACTGACTGGCTCTGACAGGTGCCTGCCCCTACCCTCCTACCCCTGCACCTCCTCCTTTTTTAATATCCACACCTGAGTAAGGGCCCCAAATATATCCACATAATCTCTGGAACCTGCTTATTTTCTTTATGCAGCAAAAGAGACTCTGCAGATGTGAGTGAAAAATCTAGAGATGGGCAGGTTATCCTGGGTTATGGAGGTGGGCCAAAAAATGCAGTCACAGAAGTCCTTGTAAGAGTGAGGCAGAGGGAGATGTGACAGCAGAAGTGGAGAAAGCAATGTGACTTGGGAGGCAGAGGTAGGAGGAATCGGCCATAAGCCAAGGAATGCTGGCAGCACCCACAGCCAGCAGAGGCCAGAGCGACTTCTCTCCTGGAGCCTGTGGAAGGAGCTCGGTCCTCCTGATACCCCAGACCAACCAGTAATACAGATTTCAGACATGTGACCTCCAGAACTGTGAGAGAATCAGTTCCTGTTGCTGTAAGCCACCACATTTGTGGTGACTGGTTACAGCAGCAACAGGGACGAAACAGCATCCAAACCATCCATCTCCATGGTAGCAATGCACGTTCTGCCCCTCCAGGGAACGTGCGGCGTGTTCTTTAGCCTCGGAGATCCCAGCAGGGCCACTCTTTTCCCACCATATTCCATGATACAGTCGTGAACCCTGAGCCTTCCTAGTTAGCCTTGGCGTGTCCTCCTAGAAGGTGTGTGGGCTGAAACTGCACATTCACTGCCCACCCACTGAGCCACTCTCCCTCCCTGCCTGGATCCCATCCCTGCCTGGCGATGGGGAGCCCAGACCTGCCTGTCCTCCTCAAGTTATTCCAACACCCCCAGCCTCTCCCTAGGCTTGGAGTTGTGATCCTCCAGCTCTTCCAATGGCTGGTTTCTTCCTCAAATCTCAATTTAAATGTCACTTAAAAAAATTAATAGGTTTTTGTCATATAGCACGTGAGCTCATTGGAGAGAGACAGAAAAAGACAGAAGAGAAGGAAAATGAGAAATCACTCCCAGCCCACCAACGGGGATGGCCATGCTGCAATCTCTTTTCTTTCCCTTTCTGTGGGATCTTGGGCACACACGCACGTGTACCCAGTGTGTTTTTCAAGCCACCAGGTCTGGGACTTGAACCATGGTCAACCATGTAGGTTAATCAGCACCTTAACCACCATGCCACTTGCTGGCCCCTACATGTCACCTCCTAAAGAGTCTTTTCCTAATACAGTATCAGAAAGTAGTTCCCTTCTCTTTTTCTCCACTAGCTCCATTTATTCTCTCCACTAGACCTGCCACCATTTACAATGATTTCACTTACTTGCTTTTTCACTTTTTTTGTTCAATTTGTTTCATTTTCTGGTTGCCTCTCTCGCTGAGTATAAGGATTCTCTTTGTCTTACTCCTGCATTCTCAGCACTAGCTCAGTGTGCAGTACTTGATAAGCACTTAACAAATAGTTGCTCACTTAATCAACCTCTTAAATGCATAGGTTGTGGGGGGAAAAAAAAGCAGGGACAACATAGTACAAAGCGGGGGGCACTTCTGATGGTTCCAAATTTGATTTAAGGGGGCCTGACTGTGTGCACGGTCCCTCAGGCTGGTGGAAATGCCTCTCACAGGGACATTAGCCTTGTCGCTCAGGGGTCTGGTCTAGAGAGAGCACATGACCAGTGTGTGGTGCCCCACGATGCCAAGGGACTCATTCATTCCCAGTGTCTCGGTTCAGGGCACACTGAGGTGGCCGCGTCCTTGTGAGGTTCAATCAGAGGTGGGGAACTCCCGAACACGCCTCAGTCCCCCCCACCCTTGGTTCCAATGTAGGGAGGGGTGAGAAGAAAGAGAAAATGACAGGGAGGCAAGAGGAGGAGTGTGCTAGCTCCGGAGAAGGACTCGCCTCGATTTCTTCTTTTGTCGCGGACTCCCAGTGCCTGGGGAGCCGCGGCCGGGAACTGCCCCTCTCAGGGTGACAGAGAGCTCCCAGCACCAGGCGCCATCACTTATGTCCTCCCTGGGGACTCCAGGGGGAAGTCTGCAGCCTGACTGATGACAGATCAAGGGAAGAAGAATATCACATTCGCAAGTTTCCCAAAATTAAAATGGAGAATGGGGCCTTAGGGAAGGCTGCCTGGATAATTAAACCATTAATTCAGGCTCTGGTTTGCCTGAGCACAACGGGCCCTGGGAGCGCCACTAAATTCCCAATAAACTCTAGTGGCTCTGAGGCAGTGTCCTGGCCAGGCACCGGGTCCTAAAGGCCTCTCTTCCCCCCGTCCCCACTGACTGGCCACATTTAGGGGCAGTAAAGCAGGTAGTCCAGGTTCTTCACGCAAAATGTCCCTCTTAGAAGATGGGTCTGGATAAGGCCTGAAAGGCCAATTTACAGGAGCCTGAGGTCAGAGAAGGGCAGGGACTCACTTGAGGCCACACAGCTGTTGGTAAGTAAAAGTGAAAACTGGAATTCAAACTTTCCAGCATTCTTCCAATCCATATTTCTCAGAGCCTCATTCATGACGCCCCTGTATGCGTGCACACACAGTTACACACCCAGGCTGCACATGCACACACCCCTGGGCACTTTCTACACAGGCCTCAGTAACTCACGCACCTTCCCACCTCAGACCCTGCGGGAGGTGCCCTGCCCTGGCAGCCCCGCCCCCTGCACGGTCTCTCCCATCACAGCCTTCCTTCAAAGGCTCTCTTCTCTTTTCATATTTTTAATCATATTCATCAGAGACACAGAGCAAGAGAGGGGAAAAGCACCCCATAAAAGTATCGTCACACCGCAATCCCTTCTCCTCCATTTCTCCATCCTGTTGGGATTTGGGACATGCATGCGCATGCACCCCGAGTGTTCTTCAAACTTCCAGGGCCAGGATTTAAACAGCAGTTGGCCATGTGGGAGCTGGCTCCCTTAACCATTAAGCTATGGGACCTCTCCCCAAGGCCTCTCTTCTCTGTTGCCTTCTCTTTTAATACCACTGCTTCATTCCCTTCTTTGAAACTCCTCTAACGCTTGGCATTTCCATGTAATACAATTTAGCCCTAAATTCTGCCCAGCCTTCCACAGGGCAGGGCTGTTCATCTCCTCTTCCCAGTAAGACTGTTAATCCACAAGGATTTCTTTCAGGAGGGATTTTCCAAGTTCCACACACAGTTCTCACTGACTGTCACCTGACAAGCAAGGGTTCAAATCCAACTTCAACTGTGGCCCTGGGCAAGCCCCCAGTGACCTCTGTCTCCATTCTCACCCAAACAGTGGGTACAAACGCCTCCAAGGGCCAACTTTATCCCTATTGCTATGCTTCTCTGCACTTTCTCGAGGTCCCCCAACAGCAACCTGCCTGAGCCTGTCCTCTCCAGCCTTCCATGTGTCCCCAAAGCACCCCAAGGATGCTGCTGTCCGAGAAATCCCGTGCGGCATGTTAGACAACTGTTCTGCTGTCCCTGCCCATGAGCAGCAGCTGGCTGAGGGGAAGAGTGCTGGACGGTTCTGTGCTAGGTCCAGGGTTCCAGTGATGTCCCCACACCGCCTGGCTCCAGCACCTGATCATGTCCCATCATCCATTCACAGCAAGTTCTTCATCTATTAATTAGGATACCAGACTTCATTGCTGCTCCCCAAAGGCTCTACTGCCCTGTACTTATTAAGTCTTAAGTGGACATTGATGTTTTCATGCACAGATGCTGAACAGAGCAGCTGAGTGCAAACATGGCCTTACGGTCTGGGGTGTAGAAGAGGAAAAAGAGGAGAATTAGCTCTTTTCCTGGAAATCTGGCTTACAACTCCCAGAGGAGAGCATGCAGTAAACACTAGAAGGCATGAAAACCGCTGAGGCAACCACACGCCCACCGGGCGCCACACATGCTGGATCCCCACTGAGTGCAGCTTCCCGGAGCATGGCAATGGTTAATTTGATCTGGGGCCCGGCGGCTTGTATCAAGCACATCATTAATATAAGAACAAGCAGAACTGCCATAAAGCACACCACAGTGACCCTCTAAGTCAGAGCCTCAGGGCCCAGGTGTTTTCTTTGACTATAAAACGAAGGATAGACCAGATGCCACGAAGGGGAGGGAAAGGTGAGGCCCAGCCTCACAGAGACCTCGGGCTCAGAAGCTCCAAGTAGATTGGTTCACTCAAGGCTTTCTCGTTCCAACTATGCCCACGTCTGGGACCAAAGGACCCTTCAATCCACTGAAAGGCCTTCTGTCCTTACCATGCTGTCTAAACTCCAAGGATAGCTCAGCACTGGGGATAAAGTGGCATCAACATGTCCCCCGACCCCCCTAGACAAATAACCTCAAGGAAAGGGCTGAGTCTGTGGTGGCAGCCATAATCACCACAGCTCCCCCTGGGGACCACAGTCCACATAGAAGGTGTCTGGAGAGTGTGGCCCTGCCCACCTCCCTCCCACAAGCCTCAGTATGACAAAATGATCGGATGGTGGCAATCCAACAGCATAGTCCAGCACAGAGTAGGCCCACCTCAATGGTGGCCAAGTGTCACCTGCTGGTCACCCACACAGGTGCAGGTGACCTGCCCTGGCCTCCCTGGCCCTGGGAGGGCACTCCCAGAGGGTTTTCTTTGTGTTCTAGCTGTAAGGTGAGCAGCTGTCTCTGGACCGAGGCCCTGGGGCGAGCCGCTAGGCAGTCTCAATAATTACCACCTGTAAAAAGTGCTGTTTATGCCTTCAACTGGGATATTGTTATTTCTTGATAAGAAGGGGAAATATTTACCATCTTAGAGTACTTCTAGCTAGAAATCTGACAAGGCACAACACACAGAAAAGCTCTTTGTGGTGAAGGGGCTCTCCCGCCTCACTCAGCAGGCCGAGGCTAGCTTGCTGTCACCAACTCTGTCACCTGGAAAAGCTGACGCAGTCATTGAGCTTCAACTGCTGGGAGCCCGTAAGTGACTAAAGCAGGTGACATGTATGAAGATTGAGTCACAGCCTCCCCAGACCCACGGTGCAGGGGCAGCTACAGGTCCTCTTAATGTCGATCCCTGAACCTGCAGAGTCTTTCATTTGGTGGGGGAGATGGAGGGAGGGGCTCTGAAGCCCTTGGGAGGAGCCTTCCAGAGTAGGAATTCTGTCTCCCTTACCATGCACAAATAAGCTGATTCATGGGCAAAAGCACCAAGCAAGCGCCTGGGGATGGGAGGAAAGAAAAGGCAGGGAAGAGAAGACTATTCAGACATTTTTACTCTTACTTTTTACTTTCTACCTCTTCAGGTTGGGAAGATCCCTGGGGTGTTCTGGCTCCATAGACCCCAGGCTGTACTGAAAACTAGACCAGTCCCAAGAGAAACCAGGTTAGAGATGAAATGAACAGTCTGTGGGACAAGCCCGAGGATGCTCCATTTTCATGATTCTTGTGAATACACAGGAGGGTGGTGGCCATTCTTCAAAATGGGAGGAAAAAGAAGCCAGAAGGTTGCATAGTGGTTAAGACACTGGACTCTTATATGGGCAACCACAATTTGAGTACTGGTCCTGGAGGCTTAAAAATAACACCAGTGTATGGGACTGGCAAGTGGCATGGTGGTTAAGGGCACTGGACTTCCATATGGTCAACCACAGTTCAAGTCCCGGACCTGGTGGCTTGCTTTCTTACTTTTCCTCTTCTCTTCTCTCTCTCTCTCTCTCTCATCAAATTAAAAATAAATAAATAAATTCTTAAAAGAAAGAAAGAATGCCAGGGTATGTGTGCATGCCCCAAATCCCAAGAGTAGAATGAAGGAGAAGGGACTGAAGGGTGGCCATGGGTAATTTCTCACTTCCCCTCCCACCATCTCTGTCTCTCTCTAGTGAGCACATGTGCCCTATGGCAAAAACTTTTTTTAAAAAAATGGGGGAAGAGGCGATCTGAGCACAGGAATCTGGGAGAATAAAGATTTCCTTCTTGCCAACTATAAGGCTATGTTGGGGTATTCCCATTAAAAGCTTGCTTAGCCCAAGACATTCAGCCAGCAAGCATTCACTGAGTGCCTACTAGGTGCCTAGTTCAGTCCTTGGCATGAATGTAGAGAACTCTATACCCCAGGCACAAGGCAAACTCCTTCAGAGCACACTACCCAGAGTCAGCTCCATAGAATGACTTCCATGGGGCCAAAGCAACGACCCTGAGGCAGGAGTTGGCAGCCACTTCCTCCCAGTATTTGAGGGCATTGCTTTATGACAAATGGGTGTGTGCCTGGTCTCCCTGGCTGGCCATGACACCTGAAATTCCCACCATTAGAGATCTAGCCCTTTGCATGAAGGGAAAGTCATACGAAGAGACTTTGGTTAAAAGGCAATAAAAAGATAAAGATGTTAACCTGCACCTCAGACTGGCTAGCTCCCATGAGAAAATGGAACCCTGCCCAGAGAGTTAGAAGGAGGGATTTAGGAGAGGTTAAAGGAAACTGCACAATTGAGATTAGAGACCTGAAGCAGTAACCTACAGGCCACAGGGAAGTGATAGGGTTTCTCATTAAAGCCAGACTCACTCCTTTGGCTCCCTCTTCCTTCTATCCAGAACTACCCAGCAGGCTTGGCTTACAGCAAACAAGTTAGACAAAGAGCCAGTCCTCCCTTAGCCTACACTCCAATAGGCGCTGCCAACAATATACAAGATTTTAAAAAATACAACAAATGGCATTTTACATAGTGATAGAGGCTAAGGAAAAAAACAGAGAGCAAAGAGATATGTTGGCCTAAAATTTTGGAAAAAATGGCCAAGGAAGTCTTCCAGAGAAAATGGCTTTTGGATAAAGGGCCAGCAGGTGGCATGATAGTTAACAGGAGCTGAACTCCCACATGGCTGAAATCTGGGAGAATAAAGATTTCCTTCTTGCCAACTATAAGGCTATGTTGGGGTATTCCCATTAAAAGCTTGCTTAGCCCAAGACATTCAGCCAGCAAGCATTCACTGAGTGCCTACTAGGTGCCTAGTTCAGTCCTTGGCATGAATGTAGAGAACTCTATACCCCAGGCACAAGGCAAACTCCTTCAGAGCACACTACCCAGAGTCAGCTCCATAGAATGACTTCCATGGGGCCAAAGCAACGACCCTGAGGCAGGAGTTGGCAGCCACTTCCTCCCAGTATTTGAGGGCATTGCTTTATGACAAATGGGTGTGTGCCTGGTCTCCCTGGCTGGCCATGACACCTGAAATTCCCACCATTAGAGATCTAGCCCTTTGCATGAAGGGAAAGTCATACGAAGAGACTTTGGTTAAAAGGCAATAAAAAGATAAAGATGTTAACCTGCACCTCAGACTGGCTAGCTCCCATGAGAAAATGGAACCCTGCCCAGAGAGTTAGAAGGAGGGATTTAGGAGAGGTTAAAGGAAACTGCACAATTGAGATTAGAGACCTGAAGCAGTAACCTACAGGCCACAGGGAAGTGATAGGGTTTCTCATTAAAGCCAGACTCACTCCTTTGGCTCCCTCTTCCTTCTATCCAGAACTACCCAGCAGGCTTGGCTTACAGCAAACAAGTTAGACAAAGAGCCAGTCCTCCCTTAGCCTACACTCCAATAGGCGCTGCCAACAATATACAAGATTTTAAAAAATACAACAAATGGCATTTTACATAGTGATAGAGGCTAAGGAAAAAAACAGAGAGCAAAGAGATATGTTGGCCTAAAATTTTGGAAAAAATGGCCAAGGAAGTCTTCCAGAGAAAATGGCTTTTGGATAAAGGGCCAGCAGGTGGCATGATAGTTAACAGGAGCTGAACTCCCACATGGCTGAATGTGGTTCAAGTTCCAGACCTGGAAGCTTGCTTTCTCACTTTCCTTCTCTCTCCCTGTCTCTCTCTGGTCAACTTCAGAAAATAAAATAAAATAAAATAAAATAAAATAAAATAAAATAAAATAATAACAATGAATAAAATTAAATCAAAAATAATTCTTTAAAAAAGAGAGAGAGAGAGCCTTGAAGGGAGTGAGGGATTAACTATGAAGCCATCTGAGAAAGGGCATCCCAGAAAGAGAAGAGTTAGTGCAGATGCTTTAGGGAGGTAGCCCTCAGGCCCCTCCACTATTCTTGCCACCTGCTGTGCCCTTCAGCTGTGTGGAAGTCTCCATCACACACCTAAACAGAGCTTGTTTTTCTTGGGCAATGTCCCACATTTATTCCTCTCATGGGTCAACTGACCATTGAAAAGTGGCCATCTAAGATGGGCTTTTTCCCCAGGACACTTGGTCCTGCATGACAGATGTGTGAGGAGGGACCAGCCTAGAACCCAGTGGCAGCAGAGCTGAGACTTGCCCTCAGTACCTGAAGCCCCTCCTTCTATAGCACTCCTTCAATAGCCCTGTGACACCCCCCTCCCAATAGCACTTGGTGGTCCTAGAAGCCCTCTTCCCACTACATCAAAGAGCCCTTGACTAGGAGGCAGATGGAGGCTTAGCTCTGGCACAGCCACTCAAGAAACAGGGAAACTCGAGCATCACGGGACCTTCCTGAGCCCGTTCGTTCATCTGTACAATGAGGATGCTTGGTAGCTTGTTGCAAACATCTCTTCCAACTCTTGGTTAGCCCCACTCTCTGCCACCCATAAGCCCACTCTTACCAGAGGGTTCAGGTGTATCTCCACTCTACCAATAAGCTTACATCCTGACAGTGGTCCTACGGTCCCATGGTCACATGACAGCAGACCAGACTCCAGGGAGTGATTTTAGGCCCACAGCCTTCTCAAGGGCCTGATGAGGCCATGGGTGCAGCCTCTTGGCCAACCTACTCAGCATGTGGCCACATGGAATAATGAGAAGTGATCAGTGGGTTCCACATGGGTTCAGCCAGTTCTTCCTATTGCTGAGAGTTACACTGCCTGTAGGAGTCCTGCTCCCAAGGCCTGCAGTCCTCTGAAAAGAGACTTTACAAGGAGAGAAGCTGCCGGCAATCCACGGCCATCACTGTCTAGCAGCATAGCAATGACATGTAGCCTGCAAAGCAGCTTCTCCTTGTAGCTGCTTTCCAAGGAGCCGGCAGGGCTGAGTGTGCAGACCAGAAGGATGTACTGTGGTTAAGGCAAGTGGGCACCTGTGCAGGCACCTCTGTTGAGGTGAGTGACCGGCAGCTGGTGAGACCATGGTTGTATGCCCACCCAATGCCCTGTCTTTAACTCCAGGATCTGGCCTGGCTGACCTTTTTCTGATACACACAAAATTCAGTTTTTCATGCCTTGGCCACCTATGGATGGTGGTAGTGTTGAGGTAGGGTGAGGGCCATGGAACTCTTACAAGAATAATGTCAGAGCTAGTTATATCCCTCAGCTGACCCAGCCAGTATCAACCACAGAGGCAACAGAGGCTGTGCCAGCAGCTCCTGCCCTAAGGCAGAATCTTTATGAAAGCAATACTAAGTGTGCCTCGGAGTGCAGAGAAAGTCCAAGGGGTAGAAGAGAAAGAGTAAGTGCCTGGAATGTGTGCAGAGGGTGTACATTAAGTACTGCTTGATAACGAGGTGTTAGAGGGGAGTTTGCCTGCATGGGAGTGGCACAGCTGCCTAAGATCAGTGTCCACAGGATCCGACTAGTGCCCTCACGTAATGCCTGGGTCCCTCTTCCATTGCTATCACTGAGTAACACCGACTGGGTGATATGTAAAGAAAAGACATTTATTGAGGCTGGGAAGATGGAGGGCTGTGTCTGGTGAGGGCCTTCTTAACTGCATCGTAGCATGGCGGAGGGCAAGGGCACAGCCAAGACAGAGAGAGCTCCATTCTGTAACAAAGCCACTCCCACAGTAACCAACTTACTCCCACAATAACCTATTAACCCAGCAATCCATTAATCCACTAACCCATGAATGGATGAACCCATTCATGAGGCCAGAGCCCACACCGCCTAATCTTTTTTTAAAGATCCCATCTCTTAATACCATTGCATTGGTATTAAGTTTCTAACACATAAATTTGGGAGGACACATTCCCACCATAGCAAGTAGCTTACAGTTGCATGGAGGAGATAGAAACGAAGAGACACTCTAGGGCCACAGGGTGTTTGTTAATAAGAGAGCTGATTAAAGGGATGTTTCAGAGAACACAGGAGGGCACCCCTTTCCATTTGGGGGTGAGAAAATGCCAGGAAAGGCTCCTGGGAAACAGGTATGCCAGGTGAGTTAAGGGTGAGCAGAAGTGAGAAGATAGGGAATGGGGATGAGGCTAGAGAGGAGGAGAACAGGAGAGCCAACACCTGCTGTCCTTTCACATGGCCTGTGTGGTCATAGAAGGACCAGCTGCAGGGACAAAGCTGAAGAGACAGGACCCAGTCAAGCATTGGCTTGGCACCCAAGGAGGCATGTAACCCCTACTCATGGGGCAATGAGTCATTAGGAGCATTGTGAGAACAGAGTCTGCATCACTCGATTTACTCTTCAGACCACTGAGCACTCTACCAGGTCAAGGATGCATGAAAGGGGCCCAGTGGAGGCCAACTAGCAGGTAGGAAACTGTTGCTTACTCGATTTTTCCACTTAAGTACATAAAAACATCTAAAACTTGGCATAACTAAGGCAGAATTCTTTCTCTCCCTTACAGCTCTCACCCTAACCCACTCAGTCTTCTCTTTCTCAGTAAATGGATCCTCAAGCCAAACACCAGGAGGCATCTTGTTTCCCTCATCACCACCATTTACCACACCCAATCTACTGGCAAGCCCTGTGACATCATGTCCAAAATATAACACATCTCAGATACACTCCACAGAGGGCACCCCAAGGCTGCTGTCCCACACCCCTCACCCAGGATTTCTGTGTCAGCTAAAGGATGGTCCTACCTCTACTCTCAGTTCCCTTCAACTCGCTCATCACGCAGTAGCCAAAGTAAGGTTTTTATACCTTTTTTTGTGAAGTGTAATACACATGCATGAAAGGACACAAACAGGTACAACTTAGTAGTTTATCACAAAGTGAACACACATAGTGTGAAAGAGATCATCACTAACACAGCTTTCTTTTTTTTAGAGAGATTTTTGCTATAGGGTGTGAGCACTCGCTGAAGAGACAGAGACAGGAAGCAAGAAATTACCCCCAGGGGAATGACCACACCACAGTCCCCTCTCCTCCATTCTCTCTGGGGCACGCATGCACACATGCCCGGCACGAGTTTCAGGTTGCCAGTCTGGGACTCAAACTGTCATCAACAATGTGAAGTCCAGTGATATAACCATTCCACCATCTGCTGGCCCCCTAAACTGGCTTTCAAGGTAATTGCTTCCTGGTCATTTCCTCTTTGACCACCTAAGCACATATCTCTAAATTTACCTAAAGTTGCACCCCTAAGAGCTGAAGCTGGAGTTTTGTCTGGAATTTGGAACCTATACAAATGAAATCACACTGCACAATATTCTTTTGTGCTGGGCTTCTTTCCCTCAGTATTATATTTATGAAATTCACCCATGTTGTGTGGGTAGCTCCCATTTGCTAATTCTTATTGTTGAATGACATTATTTATTCATTCTACTGTTGATGGGCATTTGGGCTTTTTCCAGTTTTTTTACTATTAGGAATAATTTGGCTATGGACAGTTGGATATGTTTCTTGGTACCAGAATAGTCTTAAACATGGAGCAGACACCTTGCTTAAAACTGTCCAAAATCCCAATTCCTCATCACAGCTTGGAAGGTCTCATTTCCCTCCCTGACCTCCTCCTCCACCTTGCTCCTCCTAATTCACAGTACCCTTGTCTTAACAGTCTGTCAGTTCCTGGAAATACCAAGCTCATGCCTACCTCAGGGCCTTTGCATTTCCTCTTTCCTCTTGTCTCAAATCTCACCAGAGGTGGCTCCATTGACTTGGACTCCAATGTAATTGACCACAGTTTGAGTCCCAGACCCGGCGGCTTAAACTCACACCGGGCATGTGTGCATGCATGCCCAAGATCCCAAGAGGAGAATGGAGGAGAAGGGACTGTGGCATGGCCATCCCTCCTGGGGGGTGATTTGTCGCTTTCTGTCTCTCTGTCTCTCTCTGTCTTTCTGGAGAGTGCACATGCCCTATAGCAAAAAAAAAAAAAAAAAAAAAAAAAAAGAACTCTCCAAGATTTGAGTCAAATATCACCCACTTGGACAACTCCCTTAACCCCTTAATTTAAAAGAGACCCCCAAATCTCCCTCTTGCCCTTCACTATGGGAAGCCATCTTATTTGCATGTCTACCTACTTGTGTATTGGGTATCTCCTCCCACCTCCCTGAGCTCAGAGACATTCTTATTCCCCACTATGTCCTCAGCACCTGGAACCATGTCTGATACAAAGTGGGCATTCAGTAAAAGCTTTATTAAATGAATGAATGAATCTCCAGTTAAGATATCCAGGTAACTAGTTGAATGGTAGTTGTGAAAGGGGGCAGAGTTAAACAGCAGTGAAGAGTTTTGAGAATAACAAAGGAAGCATAAAGGAAATTACGCAGACAAGAAATTCATGCTCATTGAAACTCTGTGCTCTGTGCCCTGAGCTAAGGGTTTCACTTTTGTCCCATGCAGGGCTTGTCTCTGGTATACTTGAGGGTCGTGTGCCCCTTGCAAGCTGACAGAGCCTGGGACCCTCAGAAGGCTCCCTGTGAGGCTTAGAACACTAAACCCCCTTCGGAGCACAAGCTAGCCCCTGCTGAAGAAGGAGAATAGTGAGGGTGCTTTTAATCCTCGTCTAGACAAGAGGAGAGGAAGGTGGGGGTGTTTCATTATTCTCTCTCAGAAGTCAAGGCAGCAATATGAGATGATTCTGGTTGTCAACCTGCCAACGCAACTTCTGGGAATGACAAACTTTCCCGATAACCGTCTCAGTAAACATCCAAAAAGCAGCAAAAGCCAGCCCCAGACCCTGCTCTCTCCTGGCTGGACATGGGGTATGCTCCAAGCAGTTGAGGACCAGCCCCATACAAGTCTGGGGCTGTGGGGAGGGAAGACTGGAGAGGGAAGCAACCCCAACAGGAGAGACAGAAAATCTCCTCTTGGAGGTGGGATAGGAGTATGGGGCCACCATGAGGAAAAAGGAGCAATTTTAAGAAACCAGACTAGAAGGTGAGAGACCCAAGTTCTGTCCCAGCCCATTCTGACCTGTGTAATCCCAGACAGGTTTCTTAATCTGCCCTGGTGTCAATTACAATGGTTCCTGGATTGATTCTAGGATCCCCTGCAGATACCAAAATCCACAGATGTTCAAGTCCCTCACATTAAATGGCATAATATTTTCACATAACCTACACACATCCTCTTACATACTTTTTAGAGAGAGAGAAACAGAGAGAAAGCACATCCCCAACAGGGTCACGGTACTATGATCCAGTCCCAGCTTTAGCTGGCCCTGGATCGTGGACATATGCATGCTCGGTGTACTCAAAGGGGTCTCTAGACAAGAATCAGCAATATTCTCATGCAGATCAGCCTCATCGAATGTCTCATTTAAGTCTTGCACCAATATCCAGCCCCAACTTCCCAAATATATTAATAGTTTCTAGATTATTTATAAGTAATCTTAGCATTAGATATAAGTGAAAAGAAAAATATATAGATGAACTTTTTAGCATGTCTCTTTTAGGGAGCCACCTTTCTGCCATTTTCATAACAATTTGTATGACCAGGCTGCACGTGTGGTTATTTCAATCCACAAATGCAGAACCTGCAGAAAAGATGATCAACTATACCGCCTCTTCAAAATAGACACAAATAAATACGCTCTTTGTCAACATTTCAAGGTAAATGTAAGAACCATATAAAATCACATACATAAAAGAGTTTTATTGACAAATAAGATGATAATAATATGCCTGAAACAGATTCATCTCTCAGAAAGTAACTCACTGGTCAAGTCTGAATAAACAGCAATGTGTGGAAGGACTCTTTCTTTAGAGATATTTGTAATGACCCAAGAGGATGGGAAACTTGTAGAGACTAAGGCACAAGAGGATTTCTAGTAAACAGTAGCGATCCTTACAATAACATATTAAAACATAATAAAGCCCTAGCAAGGATTTTAATAATAAATATGCAAGAAATGTTTATTTAAAACACTATCTAACAAAACAACTAGAACAAATAGAAAATTATACCATATTCATGGATAAAGAAATGTAACATCAAAAAGGTATAAGTTCTTTCTAAAACTGATTTATAAACTAAATGTATCCTCAACACCCCATGGCAAAAACCTAAACAAGAAAAGAAACAAAGAAAGAAACTCATACCAGGCACATGTGCATGCATGCCCAAAATCATAGGAGGAGAATGGAAGAGAAGAGATTGTGGTGTTGCCATCCCCCGTGGAAGGTGATGTAAGAGAGAGAGGCATCCCCAATAGGGTCCCCACACCATGACCCACCCCTAGACTCAACCAACCAGGACCACAGGCACACATGCATGGGCCCTGGGCATGAACAAAAAACCTGCTGGATGCTAACCCTGGATCACCCCAAATGGCCTCATCATCATAGAGCACTGTGACACTTTTATAACACTATGGTTGACTGAGATCCTTCATTTTTAACTTAATGTCTTTCCATGTTTGGATGTTTTGAAAATAAAATTCATTGTTTTGTAAATTTAAAAAGGCTAATTTTCTTAACATACAAAGAATTTCTACAAATTAGTAAGAAAATGTGCAAAAATATAAACAATCAATATAAAAATAGCTCTTAATATTTGCAAAGATGTTCAATCTCATGATAAGAGAAGTGCACATTGAAACTAGGAGATACCATTTTTAATTTCTTAGATAGTCAAGAGCCAAAAAGGATTTATAACACAAATATGTTGGCAAGGACATAACAAAAAAGGTATTATGTTGGTAGATGGATAAATAGTATAACTTTCATAGAAGGTAATTTGGAACTACATTGCAAAATTCGAAATTCACCCTTTAGTTCCACAAATCTTAGAAGAAACTAGTTGATGCCTTTTAAAAAAAAAAAATCTGGTTCCTTAAAATACATTGGGGGGGGGTCCTGCGCGGGCCCTCCCCGGCTCTGCGCGCCTTCACTCCCCCCCAAGGCTGCGACCTGGGGCGGGTCTTGCGTGGGCCCTCCCGGGCTCTGCACGCCACCCTC
>NW_006159534.1:3212563-3221260 GCF_000334495.1 Tupaia belangeri chinensis | reverse complement strand
AAAAAAAAAAATACATTCCAGGGGGAACCAGCAGTTAGCGTAATGGCTATGTCTCTGGACTCCCACGTAGTCGACCACGGTTCGCGTCCTGGACCCGGTGGCTTAAAACTCACGCCGGGTGCGTGTGTATGCGTGCCCAAGATCCCAAGAGGAGAATGGAGGAGAAGGGCGTGACCATCCCCCCTCGGGGGTGATTTCTTGCCTTCTGCCTCTATGTCTCTCTCTGTCTGTCTGACGAGCGCACACGCCCTATAGCAAAAATCTCTCCAAATAAATAAATAAATAAATACATTCCAGGGATACGTGCATACCGCCCCAAATCCTGACAGGATGGAGAAATAGAGGAGAAGGAATTGAGGCATGACTGTGCCCCACTGGGTCTTTTTCCCTCTCCCTTTCTCTCTTTCTCTCTCTTAAGTGAGCACATGCACCCTTGGGAAATGCACACACACACACATACACTCAAGAATTGATTTTATCAAATAATATAAGGGAGGGGCATAAAAAAGTTCATGGAAAATGGAATTGAAGTGTAGGTTTATTAATAATTCATTAAAAAGAATCTTAAAAAATAAAGTGACACTGATTAAAGATGATACAAAGAAATAAAAAAGTTTTGCCATGTTCACATATTAAAAGATTTCCTTAAGATATCAATATTACTCAAAGGGATGTGCAGATTCAACTCAATCCTTTACAAAATGTCAGTGGCATTTTTTTCACACATGAAAAAATCGGTTCTAAAATTCATATGGAAATGTAAGACACCCAGATTAGCCAAGATAATCTTTAAAAAGAAAGAAGTCAGAGGTCTCAAAACTGACTTCAAAACTTATTATAAAACTACAGTAAACAAAACATTATGGTACTGGCACAAAGACATAGAGGCCAATGGGAAAAAAAATAGATAGTTTAGAAATAAACTCTTGCATTTAAGTTCAAATGATTTTCTATGGGCTGCCAACCATTCAGTTAGTAAAGGAAAGTCTTTTAAACAAATGATGATAAGAAAACTAAATTCCACACCTCCAAAAAATGAAGTTTGACTCTTACCTTATATCACATATACAATTAACCAAGATGGATCAAAGACCTAAAAGTAATAGTTAAAACTATAAACACTTAGATCAAATATAAGGGGTAAGTTCCATGACATAGGATTTGGCAGTGATACACAATGACCCATAAGCACATGAAAAGATACTCAAATTCATTAATACTAGGGAAATGAAACTCTAAACCACACGAGATACCACTGCATACTCTTTAGTACAGCTATCATTTTAAAAAATAAAAAATAGAGAAAGATAGCAAGTGAACAATAGAGAGGCAGGACGTTAGTGAGAAGCAGATATGGCTTATTAACCGTTGATGATGACATGTATAGTATTCTCAACTGGATTGGTCTGAGAAGTATTACATGATGGGCCAAGTATTTTTACAAGCAAAATGAGAAATAGCAATTGACTGCTTTAAATAATAATAATAATAATTAATAATAATAACAATAATGATTGGGGAAAACATAGAAAAGATATTGAATGTTGAAGCGGGGAGATTAATGTCTTTGTATTGACTGACTTCCATGGCATTCCCTTTTGAAAAAGCAATGTAATACACTGTAAAGTTATATGTAATCCAATGTAATATAAAGAAGATTATGATGATAATAAAAAATTTTAAAAAAACAAAATAAAAAAAAATTTTTGCACCAAAATAAAAAAAATAAATAAATAACAAATGTTGGTGAGTATGTGGAGGAACTGGGACCTTTGTACAGTGGTAGGGGGAATGTACAATGGTGTAGCTACTGTAAAAAAAAAAGTGCATAATTACATATAGAATTGCCATGTGACCCAGTGAACCCACTTTTGAGTATATATACTCACAATAGTTGAAAGCAGGCACTCACACAGATCTCATTCATCCACGCTCATAGCAACATTACTCACAATAGCCAAAAAGGCAGAAGTAGCCCAGGTGTCTATAGGTAAATAAACAGATTTTTTAAATGTGGTGTATATATACAATAGAATATTACTCAGCCTTAAAAAGGAAAGAAATCCTGACCCATGATACAATGTGGATGAAACTTAAAGACTATGCTAAATGAACAACAGCCTCAATAAAATAAAATACTTAGGAATAAAATTAACCAAGGATATGAAAGATGTTATTGATTTTGCCAATGTTCTACACTGAAAACTGCAGAACACTGACAAAATAAATAAAAAAGATACAAATGGAAAAAATACCCCAAGTTCATATGTTGAAATAATAAATATTGTAAAAATATCCAATCTACAGATTCAATATAAACCTTATCAAACTTGCCATGGCACTTTTCACACAAACAGGAAAAAAAAAAAATTCTAAAATTTGTATGGAACCACATAAGACCCAGAACAGTCCATTTAATTTTAAGAAATAAAAATAAACTTGGAGGCAGAATGTGTCCTGATCTTAAATTATATTACAAAGTTATAGTAATCAAAAGAGTGTGGTGCTAGCATAAATACAGACACATAGACTGATGGAACAGATTAGAGAGCTCAGAAATAAACCCAAGCATATACAGTCAACTGATTTTCAAAAAGGCCACCCAGAAAACACCACAGGGGGTGGGGGGAGTCAGTCTTTTCAACTAATTGTGCTGGGAAAATTGGATATCCACAAGCTAAAGAATTAAACATACACACACACACACACAAAATAAACTCAGGGACCAACAGATAGCATAATGGTTACATTGCTGGACTCCCACGTAGTCCACGGTGGTTCGAGTCCCAGACCTGGCAGCTTAAAACTCATGCCAGGTGCAAGTGCGTGTGTGCCCAAAATCCTGAGAGGAGGCTAGAGAAGAAGATATTTCAATAGCAAAATAACAGATAACCCAATTTAAAACTGGGCAAAGGGCTAAACAGAAGTTTTTTTTAAGAAAATGTACAAATGGCCAACAGGTATATGAAAAGGTTCTCAGTATCACTAATCACCAGGGAAATGCAAATCAAAACCATAATGAAGTATCGTCTCACACCTGTTAGGATGGCATTTACCAAAGACGAAAGTGTCAGCAAAGATTTGGAGACCACCTATACACTACAAGTGGGAATACACATTGGTACAGACGTTATGGAAAACCATATGGGAAGTTCCTCAAAAAATTAAAACTAGAACTACCATACGACCCACTAATCCCTCTGCTGGATATATATCCAAAAGAAATGAAATCAGTATCTCATAGAGACACCAGCACTCCCATGTTCATCACATAACTCACAAGACTCAAGATACGGGAACAACCTAAGTGTCCATAAGTGTCCATTGATGGAGGACTAGGTAAAGAACTAGTGAGATAAATAGAAAGAAGATGCATAGATGCACACACACCCCACACACACACACACACACACACACACACACACACACAGAGTGGAATATTACTCAGCTGTAAAAAGGGAGATACTGTCATCTGAGACAACATGGATAAACCTGAATGACATTATGCTAAGTATAATAAGCCAAGCACAGAAAGTAAAAAAGCTACATGGTCTCACTGACATGTGGATTCTAGAAAAATTCAAATACATAAAAGCAAAGAATAAAGCAGTGATTACCAGAGGCAGGAAAAAAGAAATAGGGAGAAGTAGGTCAGAAGGTACAAACTCATAATTTCACAGAATGTGTAGAGATCTAATGTATAGCTTGAAGACTATAGTTAATAATATTGCCTTGTACACTGAAATGTTTGCATAGCGAGTGAATTTTAAGTGCTCTTAGCACACACATACAAAGTAAGCATGCATGATGAAGAATATGTTAATTAGCTGGACTCCAGTAATAATTTCCTTGTGCATACGTATATCAAAACACCATGTTTAGAGGCTGGATGGTGGCATGGCAGTAAAATGTGACATTCTTCAAGGCTGACCCACATGGTAAGGTTCCCAGGTCACATCTGGAGACCTCCCTGAGTACTGCGGGCAAGAGTGTGCCCTTAGTCTGGGGCTGGCTGTAGCGGGCAGTGGATCACGGCAACAAGACCTTATTGTGGGTGCTGTCTCTCTGTCTCTTTCTGTCTCTTTCTCTGTCTCTCTGGCACATGAAAACTAAACAAACCTTTTGGGTTTTTTTGTTTTCTTTTAAGGTTTTTGCCATAAGGCACATGCACTCTCTGGAGAGAAAGAGAGAGAGATAGTGAAAGGAAAAGTGAGAAATCACTCCCCCGGGGGATGGCCATACTGCAATCTCTTCTCCTCTGTTCTCTTAGGATTTTGGACATGCGTGCACATGCACCCAGTGTGATTTTCAAGCCACCAGGTCTGGGACTCAAACTGCAGTTGGCCATGTGGGAGTCCAGCATCATAACCACTACACCACCAGCTGACCCCCTAAATAAAAGTTTAAAAAATGAGGAACCAGCAGTTAGCGTAATGGCTATGTCGCTGGACTCCCACGTAGGGATTGCGGCGTGACCATACCCCATGGGGGGTGATTTCTCACTTTCTGCCTCTATGTCTCTCTCTGTCTGTCTGACGAGCACACGCGCCCTATAGCAAAATAAATAAATAAATACATACATACATACATACATAAATAAAATAAAAAATAAACAAATAAAAAAGTTTAAAAAATGTATATTATGGGACCAGCCCCATAGTACAATGGTTAAGCACTGTGTGGAAGAAGCTAATAGATCCTACATGACCTGGCGACAGTTCAAATCCCAGTCCCAGAAGCTTGAGAAACACTGTGGGCATGTGTGCGTGCATGCCCAGGATCCTGACTAGAGGGGGAGTAGAGCCAAGGGGACTGTAGCACAACCAGCCCAGCTGGAGGATGCCCCCCTTTTCCGTCTCACACACACCCACCCTTTGGCATAAAAAATATGTTGGACCCCTGAAATATATACAATAAAAATATTACGTAACTGCATTTACATGAGTCCTTGATCCTTCCTTTAGAGGTGATGTTACCTTGGATAAGATACGTACTATTTCCAAGCCTCGGTTTCCTCATCCATGCCAGGGCAATAATAGCACCTCTCTAGGTTGTTCTGAGGAGCATATAGGGATTGGAGTCATGTCTGCCACGTTGTAAGTGTTTGATAGTAGCAGCCTCTCATTTATTTTTTTAAGGTTTTTGCCATAGGGTGCATGTGCTTGCCAGAGACAGAGAGAGGGAAAGTGAGAAATCACCCCCTACGAGAGATGGCCACGCCACAGTCCCTTGTCCTCCATTCTCCTCCTGGGATTTTGGTCATGCACAAACACGTGCCCAGAGCGATTCTCAAGCCACTGGGTCCAGGACCCAAACCGTAGTCGACCACGTGGGATTCCAGAGCTTTAACCACTGTGCCAATTGCTGGCCCATTTATTATTGTTTTTCATAAAGAATGTGAGCACCTACCACATCTGGGCACCATGCCAAGTGCTAGAAATACAGAGATGAATAGGAGGGGTTCCTGCGTTTGAGAACCTCAGCACCTTAACTGATTCTATTTCCACTCACACTCTTGCTTTAAAAGTTGGTGTTAAAGGGCTGGCCACAGGGATTAAGGACTGTGCATAAAAAATCAGATCCCACATGACTGACCACAGTTTGAATCTCAGCTTTAGAAATGCTTGGTGCATGTGTGCGTGCTCAGAATCCTGACAGAATGGAGAAATGGGGGGAAGGTGATGGCAGCATGACCATGCCCCACTCGAGGGACTCTCTCTCTCTCTCTCTCTCTCTCTCATGCTCTCTGGCAATTATAAATAAATAATTACTGTTTCTTTTTAGGAGGTCCTAAAAATGTCACTGCAGAAGTGCCCCTCAAGCACCAGCTAGTGGTGTGGTGGTTGAGGCAGCTAGACCCCTACATGGCCAACTGCATGGTTCGAGTGCCAGATCCAGGGGCTTGAAAACATGCAAAGCAGTGTATAAAAGCGAGTTCTCTCTGTCTCTCTCCAGCAAGTACAGGCAAACCATCATAAAAAAATAAATAAATAAAAATACTCACTAAGAAAAACCAGGACCTCAATTAGATTAAGTATCTAAGGTGTTCTGTAATGTTTAGACCTGTCAGGAAATAGAGTGGGCCGCTATCTTGCAAAGTAATGTGGCTGTCCGGGTAGCTACTTAACCAAACATGTTGCAAAGAGATTCGGAGGGTTCAGCTATGAGATCACCATGGCCCCATGGGGCTCAGAAAGTCTGTGGTGCTATAGGTGGGGGCCAAGGTCTGGGGGATGAGCAGCTTGGCTGGGGAAAGACTGCAGGGTGTCAGGCCTGCAGACATCGCTGCTTCATGACATCATCCAAACTGCCCCCAGCAGGGACCCCAAGGGTCCATATGGACATATGTGTAGACTCAAATTCAAAATGACAGGCGTGATTCCCACGTAGACAAATGGAGAGGAACCAAGGCACGATCATCCCTGGATGGCAGACAGAAGGGTAGAAGGACACAAGAGGAAGCCACCACTGCCTTTTTCTGGGCCAGCTCAAGCTCTGGGCTTAGGCCTTAGAAAACAAAATTGAAGCAGGCTGTGTAAGTGGAGACCTAGAAGAAAACCCTCCAAGGCTGACTGTGACTCCAAAGAGGGTATTCCCCGCCAAAGAGAGTTCCCAGCTCAGGACCCCCCAAACTAGCCAGCAACCCAGAAGAGTCTAAAATCTTTTTTCTTTCTTTTTTTTTTTTTTTTGGAAAGAGAATACTGCATTAAGACTTCACTGCTGCTGGGACCAGCAAATGGCATAATGGTTATGCCACTGGACTCTCACATGGCTGACCATGTTTCAAGTCCTGGACCTGGAGGTTTGAAACTCAGGCCAGGCACGGGAATGTGCATGCCTAAAATCCTGAGGAGAATGGAGAAGGGATTTTTAGCATGGGCATCATCCCCGAGTGGGTGATTTCTCACTTTCTGTCTCTCTGTCTTTCAGCAAGCACATACTTTCTACAGCAAAAATCTCTCAAAATATAAAATAAATAAATAAAGACTTCACTGCTGTGTCCTGTTGGGGCTGAGGGAAAGGCAGAACAGAAAGAGAGTCCCTAGCTGGTCTGCAGCCAGGCAGCTTCCCTAAGGGGTCTGCCTGGCTCCTCTGTGTTGGAGATCCTGACTTTTCTTCCTGGAGTACAGAGGCCAGGGTAGAGCAGTGTGGTCAGAGAAGGCCTCACTGGCATTTGAACAAAGATCCAAAGGTGGTGAGAGGCGAGTCACACAGACACCTGAATAAAGAGCGTGCCAGACAGACAGAAAAACAAGTCCAAAGAGCCAGAGGCAAGGGGTGCCCAACATTTGTGAGGGACAGAATGGAGCCTGCGTGACTCGAGAATAGAGAGACATGGGGAGAGTTCTAAGACATGGGGTCATTGAGGTGAGAGGTAGAGGCAGGTTTCAACCTTAAAATGACAACCTCTGTAAGTCATTTTAAGGACTCTGACTTCTATTTTTAATGGCATGGGAAGCCTTTGGAGGGTTCTGAGCAGTAGAGTGAGCTAGCCTAATCATTTTTCTTAAGTTTATTTTATTCATGTTAGAAAATGCATGCATATATGTACACACAAAAGAGAAAGAGAGACGCACCCTCGACAGGGCCTTGTCACACCGCAGTGCCCCTCCCCCAGCCCTACAGCTCATCAGGATCTAGGACATGCGCATGCACCAGCCTGCTTCAGGTCCACCGGACCAGAGATGTGAACCTGCAGTCAGCCGGGAGACTGTGGCTTCCAGCACTGCAGGTCAGGATGCCTCCGACTATGCCATAGAAGCTGGACCCTGACTTAGAGTTTGTATTTATTTATTTTTCTATCTTTTGTTAGAGGGTACATATGCTCACCAGAGAGAGACAGAGAGAGAGGGAAAGGGAAAGCACCCACTCCATGGGGAATGGTCACACCTCAATCCCTTTTCCATTTCTCCCTCCCTTGGGGATGCTGGACACACATGTACATGCACCTGTTTCTCAAGCTGCCAGGTCCAGGACTAAAATCATGCTATAGGCCATGTGGGATCTGGCCATCTTAACTAGAGCCTGCCCTGACCTATAGTATGTAAAGGGTCCCTTGGGCGCCTGGGCGGAGGACACATTCCAAGAAGGGCAGCATGACCACCTGCTCCATCTCATAGTAGGCTGTTCCAACATTCCAGGAGAGGGGTGATGGCAGCTTGAGCCAGGCTGGAAGCAGCAGAGGAGGTGAGAAGTGGATATATTTTGAAGACAGAGCCAACAGGATTTGCTGACAGATTGGATGTGGGGAGTGAAAGAGAGATGTCAAAGATGATGCTAAGATATTTTGGCCTGAGCTATTGGAAGGAGAGAGTTGCTATTAATGAAATTAAAGAAGATTAATAAATAAGAAGTTTTATGGGAGAGATCATGGATTCATATTTGAACAGGCCTCTGACATGCCTCTCAGCTATCCACATGGAAATGTTTCATGGGAAACTGAATGTAGTGTTCAGGGAGAAGGCCAGGCTACAGCGATGTATTTAGAAGTCATCTGCATATAGGTGGTATTTAACCCCAGGGCCCTGGAAAAGTGATTGTAGGTGAAATAAAGAGGTCTGAGGACTGGGCCCTAGAATATCTAAAGCTCATGGGCTGTTGGTTGAAGAAATATTAACAAAACCACTGAGAAGGTCAGGACAGGGACCTGCGCCGAGCGAGGCGGCGGCGGTGGAGGGGCCCTGCGCCGGCCCACCC
>NW_006159534.1:3194240-3211603 GCF_000334495.1 Tupaia belangeri chinensis | reverse complement strand
GTAAGAATTGGAAAATTATTTGCTGAGAACATGTATGTGGATGTGCTTGATTGAGCCAATGCACAGTGTATTTTGGATGGAAAATTCATTTGTGTGTTGTGATGGTGTAAAGTGAATTAATAAAAAAAAAAAAATAAAAAGAAGGTCAGGACACCAGGAGACAGTGATGTTTTCCAAAAACCACATAAGAAAGCATTGCAAAAAGTAAGGTGGGGAAGACAAGCAGATGGTATAATGGTTATGTCGTTGGACCCCCACATAGTTGACCATGGTTTGAATCCTGGACCCAGTGGTTTAAAACTCATGCTGGGTGTGTGTGCATGTATGCCCAAAATCCCAAGAGGAGAATGGAGAAGATGGGACTGTGGCATGGTCAGCCTCCCTGAGGGGTGATTTCTCACTTTCTGTCTCTGTCTCTGTCTCTGTCTCTGTCTCTGTCTCTCTCTCTCTCTCTGGTGAGCACACATACCTGCTAGCAAAAATCTCTCATTTTTTAAAATGTAGGGTGGGGTCGGATGGTGGTGCAATGTAAAATGCTATTCTTTGCAAGGCAGATTCACACAGGAAGATTACTGGTTTGTGTCCAGAGACTCTCTGAATACATCAGGCTTGTGTGTGCTGCTGGCTGAAGCTGAGGGTAGACCATACCATCAAGATCAGCAGGGGTGATATCTCTCTCTCTCTCTCTCTCTCTCCACCCCTGATGTTTCTCTCCCTCTCTTTCTGTCTCTCTCACTCATGTAGTAAATAAACTTTATAAGAACAGTAATATCTTTGACTTGCTTGACATGCAATGCATTTATGCTTTGAGAACCTATATTATATGCCGTAAAACCAAACCATGATTAAACATAAATAAAATAAAATAAAAATGAGTTATCATCTATATCAATGATCAATAAGCCAAGGACCTCAAGATGAAAATTGAAAGTTGACCACTCTATTAGCAACAGTAAAGTCACTGATGATCTTAAAACAGTTTTGGTGGAGTGGGGGGCAGGGAACCTTGGAATGAAGGTAGCCAAATAGTGCAAAGAAAGTTTCTCATTGTAGGTATACTCTGACTAGTAACCAAAGAAAAAGTGACAGGATTAGAATATTAGCATTTTGTAAGTCCCTAATGAAACAAACAATATAGCCAGGGGTCAGCAAATAAGGTCCTTGAGTTACTCTACCGGCTGGTTTTTGTAAATAAAGTTTTATTGAAACTCATCCGTGTTCACTCATTTAGTATCACCTGTGGTTGTTTCTGAACTACAATGGCAATGCTGAGTAGTTGAGACAGAGCCCACCTGGCCCACAGACTAAAATATTAACTGGCCTACTACAGGACAATTTTGCCATCCCTGATCCAGGCAATGACCCTTAAGAGCTACTAGGGTCACAAGAAGAGAAACAACTTTCTGATGGAAGTATGTACCACCCCCTATGAAGGCATATTACAAAATAAGAAAACCAACCCTGGATCAGATGGACTTAAGTCCCAGTTTATAGAGAATACAGGGAGCAGAGATGTTCAACGACAAAGTGGGGCTGCAACCAGCAAAATCCAGAGTGCAGAAAAATCTACAGACAAATGACCAAGTCCCTTTAACAGATACTGTGAGATTCAAAACTAAGTCAGGGAGGGAACCTACAGGTTAAGACTGAAGAAACCTTTCAACCAAATATACTAGGTGAACCTTATTTGCTCTCTGATTCCGACAAATTGATTGTAGGAAAAAATGATACATTTGGGGAAATTTGGACACCAACTAGATATTTGAACATATTAATAAATTCTTGTTAACATGAAGGAATATGATGATGTTATTTGGTTGTTTTTTTAAATCCGTTATCTCCTAGAGGCTGGTATTTAACTATTTAGATGGAATTAGGTGATGGCTTCAATTTGCTTCAAAACAATCCACTGGGGAGGTAGAGTGGGGAGTGAAAATACTGGTCATGAGTTGATCATTGTTGTCTAGATGGTGGGCACTTGGGTGGATTATGCTACTCTCTCTATTTGCTATATTTTGAAATTTTCCACAACAAAAAGTTTAAAAGAAGAGAGGCCAGATGGGCACAGTGGTTAAACATGGCTCTCTGCAGACCCACATGGGACGGTTGCCAGTTCACAACTAGAGACCTCCCTGAGTACACCAGGCATGCATGTGCCCATGATTCAGAGTTGGCTGGAGCTGGGGTGGATCACAGCCTGGAGACCTTGTCTGACGTGCTACATCTCTGTCCTTCTGTCTCTTTATCTGTCTGTCTCACTCATAAATTTATAAACAAAAAAAAAAAAAAAAAGCTTAAAAGAAGCAAATAAAGGGAGAGACTTTGGGCCTGACGAATATAAGCCACTAGGAGAAATGTACCACCAAGGCCTAGAGAAGAGGAGTGATTCCTAGAGGAAAGATGTTCTTCCAGTTCTGAGCCTTTCAGTGGCCAAATAGTCTTTGTGTTTTAGAAGCTTCCTTCTAACCAGGCTACAGCTGGTAAGTTAACAAAAGGACAAGGCACTATGGGGACACGCAGCACAGAAGATTTGAGGGACCTTGGGATTCTCAGATTCCAAGAAGCAGTGATGGGTGTGGCCTGGGGGAGATGCTGCCATACTTCCTGCCACCTGGGGGGGGGCACTTTAAGAGGGGAATAGGTGCCTAAAGGTGGAGCCTGGCAGGGAAGCCCCTTCTGCAGACGGTTGGGGCATTCATGCTGAAAGGAGCTGAGAAATCAAGCCGTCCACCCTCCACCCACCCTCTGCCGTTTCCACCTTCCTCCTATCGCTATGGAAGGAAGCCCTTCTTCCGTCACATGCAGGAAGCATCCTCAGAAAGTGGTGTTGGGCACAGGAGAAGGAAACGTCCCTGCCCACATGACTCCTGTCCCGCCAGAGGCTTTGCAAGGCCCCAAAGCCTGCCTCCCCACCTGGCACTGTGCCCTCTGCGTTCTGCTCAGTCCCGTCATGATGCATAGTCACAATTTGGGGTGACGTACTCAAGCTCCAGTTAGGAAGACCTTCAGGGGTTCTGGGGTCCCTGCTGCCATGTGAATATTTGGGTGTGCATTTTACCAACTGGAGTCCATAGCTTTCATCAGATTCTCAAAGTCTTCAGCAACAAGCAAGGTATGAATTGCTATACTTGAGGTTTAGTAACATGCAGACATACTGGATTTAGGGAAAGGTCTAGGGTATTATTACATCTGTTAAGCTTCCTTCGAATGTCAATATGTGCTCCCTTTTTCTCCAACAGAAGATTAAATCCTTCAAAGGCAGGCTAATAGCAGTGTGAATCTCAAACATCCTGTCTACCTTCATGGGCTGAACAAAACAGCAAACCTATCAGGAGCTGGTTCCCACGTGACAGCTGACATGATACACATTGCACAAGCCCTGCAGTTTACAAAGCAAATTATTTCACTGGGACTTCCTCTTTTGGCTTTGAGAACTGTGCCATGAAGGTTTAGAAAAGCAGAGAAAACCAATAAAAATGGGGTACGATTCAAATCTTTTAACTGAATTATGTTTCATTATCTTGATACTTTGAATGATCTTTACAAATTAGCCTTGCCCAAGCCCTCAGAGGGAAGGAAAGAAACTATCCCACGATGGCCCTGCCTCAAAGCAGGTGTGATCCACCGCAGTCTGCACTGTCAGCCGCTCACAGATATGCAGGGGTCTCCAAAAAGTTTGTGGAAAATGCATATCACGAACAAACTAAAGACAGATTTCACAAATTTTCACTCCAGTATAAACTCATCCTTTAATTCCATTTTTCCACAAACTTTGTGAAGTCCTCTCATACTTTATGTGCTCATTTAGTCAACTTCTGCTGGGCTTCAGGCTCCGAGATGACCAAGGACAGAAGATCAAGAGGGCAGGCCACAGGCACTCCGGTAGGGCCCAGCCAGGGCTCATCATGCCTTCTGTCCTCATCCCTTCCCAGCTACGGTTCCCTTGGCTGTCACTAATGTGCGCTGATTGTTTATACTGAGTCTGTCTTCACACAAATCCTGTGAGTAAGTACTGCTCCTACATTTATGGAGGGAACTGAGAGTCAGAGGAAATAAGCCACCTGGAACTGCTGACAGGCACTATTCCTTTGGGGCCTGGGTCTACAGTGTGGGAGTCATCCCAGTCCGGGTGAGGGTGGAGGATAAGGGGCTGAGGTGTAAGGAGTGGGCAGAGAGGAGCGGGGTTGACTCCTGGCTCATTTTTCCCTGAAAGAAGCTCTCATCCTTAGAATCAGAACAGCCTGAATTCCTCCTGAGCCAAGCACTGGGAGGGATGAATCCTCACAAGACCCAGTCTCCCACAAGACCCTGCACTTCCCTGGACCTGTATCCATTCAGCCAAGTGACTGGGCTACTGCCATGTGTCAGGCACTGGACAACACAAACATAGTCCCAGTCCCCAGGGAGCTTTCTGCCTGGGAGACATGACATTAAACTAATAAGCAAATAAATAAATACACATAAACTGGGGTGAGTACTATAAAAGTATAGGATGCTACAACAAAGCATAATAGAGAGACCTAAGTGGATGGGCTGGGGTGGGTAGTGGTATCCGTCTGTGAAGGAGAAGAGCTCGCTGAAGAAATGACATTGAAATCGAGAACTGAACAATGATTAGGCATTAACCAGGTGACTAGGGTGATAGAGAGAGGGAATAATGTGTGCAAAAGTCCTGATATAAGAATGAGTTTGGCATATTCTGAAGGAGGCCCGAGTACCCGCAGGTGGTGGGTGATGGAGAGAGATGCAGGAGTTAAGTTGGAGAGGGTAGGGGTCTGGGACACGCAGACACAGAGGCCTTGGCTAAGATCATGGGTCTCAAGCTGAGAAGTGAAGTGATCATGTTCATACCTCATAATCATGCAGGCTACAGGTGGATCATGGAGCTGAGGAGGGGATCAAAGAGGAAGTAGAGAGATCAGTTAGGAGACTGCTGTGGTCACCCAAGCAAGAGATGATAGAGATGATGGTGGCTTGGTCTAGACAGCAACAAAAGTGGAGAGAAGAGAACACGGTCAAGAATGTTGAGGTGTAATAATGAAAGGCTCTTGGAATGGATTGCCTGTGGGTATCCAGAGATACAAGTATCAACAATGACTCCCAGAATTTTAAATAGATTAAGGTGCCATTCACCACGACAAAGAAACCTGAAAGAAAAGCAGATGTGGTGGAAGAAATCAGTTTGGACACACCAAGTCTGAGAGGCCTCTGACACCAGCCAATGAGAATATAAGAACACCACTGGGGGCCAGCTTCAGCACTAATGAGCTGCTCAACTGAAGCCAGATCCCACATGGTTTGAATCCACAGCCAAACTCCACCAGGCACATAAACATGTGCCCAGGATCAAACAGGCTGGAGGACTGGAGAAAGGAGATCACCGTATCGCCAGACCCCGTGGAGGGTGTTAATGTCTCTCACTCTCACATGCTCTATCTTAAATAAAGAGAAAAAAGCCATTGGATGCAGAGGGCTAGAACTTAGAAGTCTGAGCTAGAAGTATAAATCAGGAGTCGTAAAAATTGTTTGAGTAATGATCTATGGTGCCCAGGAGAATATGCAAACAGACCTGCAACTGTGAGGCTCTTAACTAATCTAGAGCCCCAGCAGCTGGGCTCTGAAATCGATCCCTGCATGAGAGAGTGCAGAGCAAGAATACTAAGGCAGCCCACCGCTAGCAGACACAGGACTTCAGCCAACTTCAGCTCAAGGGCTTCTCAACAGCCTTGCTGAGCATCCTAAGATTGCACAGCGGGCTCGGACCCTTGCTCCCAACCTGCGCTCCCTCTGTCTGCCACTCAAGGTCAGATTTACATGATGGACTGTGGGCTCTTCTGAACTTTCCTGGCTCCAACCACATTAGCTCTCATAGGTGTTTCCCCTAATGAAGTCCTTGCATGGGATCAACAAAACATAATGGTTATATTGCTAGACTCTCACATGGCCAACCAGAGTTTGAGTCCTGGACACAGTAGCTTCAAAATCACACTGGGCTCGTGTACATGCATACTCAAGATCCCAGGAGAAGAATGAGACTGCAGCATAGCCATCTCCCCTGGGGGGATGATTTCTCACTTTTCCTTTCACTATGTCTTTCTCTGGCAAGCACACATGCCCTAGGGCAAAAACCTCTAAAAAAATAAATAAATAAATTGCTTACATATCTCATTCCATTTTATTGTCTCCTTCTCAGAGGACCCAAGCTAACATAAGCCCCAAATAGTCCCTATGTCCCTATAGCCATTCTTTGGGTAGTCCCTTCCCACACAGCACCTGAGCTTGGCCATGTGACTTGCTTCAGGTAATGGAACAACAGGAAGTATGACACAAGTGAGAGATGAAGAAAACTTGCATACTGTGCTGGCCCCTCTCTTTGCTGTGGTTTGAAGGTCTGCGTCCGCCCCGAATTCATATGTTGAAACATAATCACTATATGATGGTGTTATGAGGCAGAGCCTTTGTGAAGCAATTAGGTAATAAGGGTGGAGCCCTTATGAATAGGATTAATGCCCTTACTTAAAATAAAATAAAAACCTCTGGAAAGTTGCCTTGGCCCTTGCTGCAGCCACCCCAGCTGTCCCTCTGCATCAGCTAGGATGACCCATAAATGTGAGTGAGGCCAAACTAGACCATTCGACTCCAGGCAAACCAGCCAGTCACCTACAGAACTGTGGGAAATACTAAATTGTTACTTGGACTTCGGAGCTTGGGGAGGATTATGTAGCAAAAGCAGTCAGGAGTCTGAGGCATCACGGTGGTATTCGAAGCCATGGGAATGAGTTGGTCTTATGGCTTTGCAGGTTCAGTTCTTATTCTCCCAACAGAAAACCTTTCCTCTCACCATTAGCCAAAACCCTTTCCATAAATTTATTCAGCATTTACTATGTTCCAGACGACATACCAAGGGGCCATGGGTGTGCACCAATAATGGAATCACAATCTATACCCTGTGCCCTAAAGAAAAAACATTAGGGGAGGGGGACCAGAGAAAAAATTGCTGGATACAGTATTGGTGGGGATATGATATCTGCTTGGATTCTCCCAATTCAACTTCATGGCAATGCTTTCTACACACACACACACACACACACACACACAACCATTGTATTACAGTTTTCAATCAACTCACAGTTATCTCGGAGAAGTACTGATGGATCCTTCCTGTCATTTCAAAGTACCAAGGAATAAGGACCTTGACAAAGTCATAGTTGGTGAGTCAAATGCCCCTGTCATGAGGAAGACAGTACCACAACAGAGGGAAGGGGAAATGGAATTTGCCAAAGGGTCCAGAGTGGCTTTCTCTACTTGTTTAACAGCCAGCAAACTTAGGGGTCACCTCCTAACAGAAACTTATTGAAGAAACATAGAGAAAGGACTGAGTTCCTACTATCAAGAACCTCACAGTCTAGGGGTTTGGCAGATAGTCACAACACCACACGTGAAGTGCAGTGATGAAGCTAAGCCCATGGTGCTAAGAGAGTACAAAGGAAAAGGATCTCGAACAGCTCAAACAGAATCCAGGAATCTCCCTGGAAGAGAAAACTGAGTGTAGTAGGAAAATCAACTGTGAGCCACGCCCTTATGGGAAAGGCTGGGGCAAGTCAAAGTTGTAGGGGTAAAGGCAGGGCAAGTGGGAGGGAAAAGAGTCATGGGTGACTCCCAGATTTCAGGCTTGGGCAGTGAATGGATGGTGGTACCGTTTGCTGAAAGAGAATAAATGAGAAAAGGACAAGATTTGGGAAATGATGGCAAGTCCATTTTTAGACAGGGTGAGCGAGATACTATGGGGTGTTGAAGTAGAAATGTCCAGTATTTGGTTGGAGAAACATTCTGAAACTCAAAAGAGTTAGAAGACAAACAGACCGATCGGCATATGGGTAGTAGCTGGAGTAAGGACAGGGGAGGGCACTTCTCTGGAAGAATGTGTGCCCTAAGAAATAAAAAGGGCCGAACAAAGTTGGAATGCAAGCACCTACATTCAAGGACCAGTCACTTGGTGGGTTCCTACCTGCAGGAGGAACCCAGCCAGGGATAACTCAACATCTAAGGAGATGAGAGAAATTGCCAAGCACAAGAAAGCTCACAGGAGATGCTCCCACAGCATCTTGCCGGTGTCCTTATCTGGCACGCTCCAGCTCTCCTCTCAGCAGTCTAATGAAAATGGGTAGGAGAGTAATGAACACTAAGATGGTAATGATTGGTAACAGCTGTCTCCATAACACTCGCATTTCAATTAGGGGTCTAAGCATCTCGTAGTGCTGGCTCTAAACCCAACATGGGTTAAACCCAGCCTCCATTACCTACTATAATGTTAGACTTTGGAGGTCTTTTATGCTTGTCTATAAAACAGAAATAGCAGGGCCAGCAAGTGGTGTGGTTGTTAAGGTCCTGGCTCCCACATGGCAGACTCCATGGTTCAAGTCCCAGATCTAGAAGTTTGGAATACATGCTGGGTGTGTCTGCATACATGCCCAAAATTCTGAGGGGAGAATGAAGGAAAAGGGACTCTCTGCCTCTCTCCAGCAAGTGCAAATACCCTATACAAAAATCTAAATAAAATAAAGCAAGTTGGGAAGAGCAATTCCTATACCTCAAAGAAGTATAAGGTATATCAAACTTCTGGCACATGACGGGTGTTGTATACTGGTTAGGTCCCTTCGGCTCTCTTTCTAACCCTAGTTCTCAAATGTCAATGCTCATCAGACTCACCTGGAGGGTTTAGTCCTGCCCCTAGACCTTCTGACTCATGTTGTCTGGGATGGGGCCAACAGAATCCTTGATGTGTTGATACTGCTGGCCCAGGACCACATTTTGGAACAGGATGTTCTTCCTAAGAACTACTACCGGATGAGGGACCAGCAGGCAGCATGGTGGTTAAGGTGCTGGACACTCCCACAGGGTTGACCGTCCTTCAAGTCCCGGACCTGGTGACTTTCTTTCTCACTTTTCCTCTCTCTGTGTGTGTGTCTATCTCTAGCCAAATTAAAATAAATGAATGAATAAATAAAATTAAATAAATAATATTTTTTTAAAAAATAACTACTACCAGATAGATGAGTGGAATACTAACTCCAGGATCTCCCCAACTGGTCTTGGGCCCCTAGAGAAAGACTGTGAGATTTGAGCTCTAGGTGCTAAGTGCAGGAAGCTGATAAAGCAAAGGGAAAGTAAGGGATGGGGCAGGCACAGCCCTCTCCCCCAGCTATCACTCAAGACATCTCATGGGTAGAAGGTGAGTGATTCATACCTTCGTGTTTGCAGAGCTATGACACTCACGCGGCCCAGGATGCAGGAGGTAGGCTGCACTGAGTCGACCCCTAGTGAGCATGGCGGGAGGAGGGGAGGTCTGCAGAGTCACAGCCAATAGTCAATGGAATGGACGGAGGTCTCTCTGTACTCGGGGAGTCTGTCCTGCGCTGGGAGGAGAGAGAAAGTGTGCTGCATGGAGACAGAGGTTACGAAGACTGTCCAGGCCAAGTGTGAAGGATAACCTTGCTCCCACATGCAGAGGGCAGGAGGGAAACTGAAGCATCTCTTGCCAATTTCAGATAAATTAACCTCTGCTCTGGATTAAGGAGACCCTGAAAAGCAAAAAGAATCTGGAACTTCCTCGGAAACTCTTCTCCCTCAGCATTGCCCATGCCCCTCCATCCCACTGTGTCTGGTGCCCATGGCACCTTCTAGCTCTCCCCAGGGCTTCGTGTACGCAAATCTCCAGGAAAAGCAGTAGTGGCAAGAGTGGAAGGAATGGTACTTTCTTTGGACAAAAGCATATCACAGGCATCATCTTATTTCATTTTGTCGAGCTCTCCTCTGAACTCCCAATTTAATTTGTATTTAATTCAACCCACATTTGCTACCATGCTAGGTACTGAAACAACAAATATTAATCACAGTGCTTTCCCTCAAAGAATGTTGCTTAATTTCATATGAAATGTGTTGCCTTTATTTACAAGTCTATAAAACACTTCCATATATCATTTAATGTATTCCTCATAATAGCAAGAGAACTGGTGACATGGATCCTATTTCATGTTTTGCCACTCTTCAGCTTACCTATTACTCCACAGAGATTAAAGATCACCTCCTGATGTCCAGTCTAAGGAGCTATCCAGACACTGCTCTGTCACCCTATATTAATTCTCTGAGTGAAATACATCATCTGAATTTTTTTTATAATTTAATTATCGATTCATTGTTTCTCCCTCCCTGCAATAGAACGGAAATGTCACAAAAGAAGAATATTTGGCTGTCTCCTCTGCTGCTGTGTTCCCAGAAACCGCCCTACAACAGACACTTAGGATACATTTAAAGCAGGAAGGAGGGAGAGTAGAAAGGGTGGGAAGGATGGAGGGAGGGAGGGGGAAGCAGAGAGAAGCTAAGTGATTTTTCCACTAAGTGACAGAGCTGAGGCCACATCTGGGCTTTGCTTTCCAGGTCCAGGCTCTTCCCTCTCCACCTACGTTGGGGGCCATCTGGGCCAGTGCTCAGGTTCTGAGGTTCACAGGCTGAACTTCCTCACCTGGGTACAGAGGCAGAGGCATCAAAATTCAGCACCGAAAGCTCTCAGCTCCCGAATCTGAGATCTAAGACAAAGAGAAGCTGAAAGTTGGGTATTTGTTCACCATCCACCGCAAATCCCTTCACCAAGGAAAGGGTGGAATTTTACTGTATTTAGGATCATTACATTTAGAACTAAATAAGTAACTCCCTTTACTGTCTTTTAGAAGAAAGCAGAAATGTTCCTCATCACTTTTTAAATCACAAAGAATGAATTCCTATTCCTAAATATAGCAAACAAAAAATTTCTATGGTATGACTAGTCAAGGGTTAGGGGGAGACAAAGAATAAAGAGGGGGGTAAAAGAGACAGAGACAGAGAGAAAGGAAGGAAGGAAGTCGAATGTTAGAACAGTCATTGATCTTTTGTTTTGTTTTGTTTTGTTTCGTTTTGTTTAGAGAGAGAGAGAGATTTTTGGTATATGTGTTCACCAGAGAGACAGAGACAGACAGAAAGCAAGAAATCATCCCTTGAAGGGGATGGCCATACCATAATCCCTTATCCTCCCCTCTCCTCTTAGGATTTTGGGCACACACACACATGCACCTGGTGTGAGTTTCAAGCCACCAGGTCCAGGACTTGAATCGCAGTCAGCCATTTGGGAGTCCAGTAATGTAACCATTATGCCACCTGCTGGTCCTGAGAATAGTCATTGATCTTAAAATGGGGAAGAGCTTCAAGTAACCATTGGCTCCAGGCTCCCTACCCTCAAAGATGGGTTTTGTGCCTGTGTATTGATAATGTAGCTGAGGTCCAGAGGGTTAACTAATTTTCTCATAGCCAGCAAGGATCAAAGCAAAACTAGATCCATTATAAATTCTGTGACAGACTATATAATTCAGTAAAAGAAATGCTTTCTTAAAGTACTGTACTTAAAGCTAGAAACCAATTACTTGAGAGTGGGAATCATGTTATTTTCATCTTTTCATCATTTTCATTTTTCATTCCTTCTAGCAAAAGGCCTGGTACACATCTGGCTCATAAGAAAGGGAGGGAAACCCCAAAAGACAGGTAAGAGAGGCATAAACACAGACGCCCTCTGCATGCCAGGGAGACACAGAGAGCTACTTTGATGTCAGGTTGCATATTTGCAACTACGGTGATACTTCTATTATTGAGAGGTATGTCAATCAGTGTCAACTACGGCAACTCTTCCATTATTGGCAGGAGTGTCCACCAGTGTAGTTTATTGCCAAGGCTAGGAATTACAAAAAACCCCACGGATGCATGCTTGCCTCAGGCTACTGCACCAGGACAGAATCACCCCTTCTTTCAGTGCTGCCCATATGCCCTGTTACACACACACACACACACGCACGCACATGCACATACAGCTGCTGCTGCTGCCATCCTGGCACCATATCAAGAATCTGGAACACTCTTCTTTCACCCCACCCCAGACTAGTGTTTACAGGGGAAAGAAAACACTTTTTCAAGTATGATGTCAATGTAGTTATCAAGGCCTTGTGATTTCAGAGACTTTCATACCATACAAACATAAAAGGGAAGGGGTTTCCTTGGCAAAGCCCCATTCTGTTCTAGAATCCCCTTCACTGCAATTCCTCCAAGTCTATACACATACTGCACATGACAGAATGCCTTAGAATCTTCCCAGAAGGGTTGAGGGTTATACCCCTAACACCAGTTTTCCAGGGTATAGTGAGGAAGGCACCACCCATTTGCTTGAGCCAGGATGGTGTCTGGTTTGCACATAACCAGCTCTGGAGAAACAGCTTTGGAATGGGCTTCCTGGTTTCAAACGGTCTTACAGTTTGTAACATGTATAGTTGGTGCAATGGCCTAGAACCAGGCTCCCCACCACACTGTACCCACCACATGAGGACAAAGTCCTTTCCCCCAGGCTAGTAGCACAGTTGGCAACAAACTGAACTGCCATGCTGGAAGCCACACACTGATCTCCATTCAAATACTGAAAACACACTGGGCACATGCATGCATGCCCAAGATCCTGACAAGCTGGATGACTGGGGAAAGGAGACTGCAGTGAGATGAGACCCTGTTGGAGGTCAAGTTCTCTCTATATATATACAAGTACTCTCTATCATTGTTAAAGTTTGGATGTCCTCCCAAAATTCATGTGTTGGGACTTGATTGTACTGCAAAGATGTTAAGTGAAAACTCGAGATGGATCCTGCACATCAGTTGTGAAATACTGCTTTCAGGGACTAAAAAAGAAGATTTTCTGCTGAGACTTCTCCCTCCCCATTGATTTCTACCTCTAAGCACTAAGTGTCCAGAAAGTTCAAAGTGAACAGGATCCAAACCTCTGAATATGATTAGGGCCAGAATATTTCACTATTCCCACTGAATCTGATGCACAAAGATGAAAATGGAATGAAAGAGAGATTGCAGATCACCTCCTCCTGCCCGCCTCTGAATGCCCAGATTGAACTTCAAGAATTAGGAAGAAACGCACCATCCATCAGATGACTAGAAATCACCACAGGGTCAAAGAAATATGGGAAAGCACTTCTCCTCCAAGGTAAAAGAATAACTCCTCTTCATCCTCAGACAGTACGATGAAACTCATGGAAATGTCCGATAAAAAATTTAAAATGTTCATAGTGACAAAGCTAACAGAGATGGAAGAAAAGAGAGTCAACGAACTGCCGAACAGGCAGAAAAAAGGAGCTGACGAATTCCAGGAGGTGGGGAAATTCTTGCAATATCTAAAAGAGGAAATACATACTATAAAAAAGAATCAGATGGAACTGTTAGAGATGAAGGCTATAATACAGGAAGTCAAAACCTCCCTTGAAAGTATTAAAAGCAGACTAGATCATACAGAAAACAGAGACTCAGCTTTAGAAGACAGAATCACTGGCCTAGAAAAATCCACCATGAAGACTGAGAAAATTACCCCAAAACATGGAAATAATATACAATAAATACTAGATACCATCAAACATCCAAACATCTGGATAATTGGTATCCCAGTAGGGGAAGAGGCTCATAGGGCATTGATAATCTATTCCATAAAATCTTAGAAGAAAGCTTTCCAAACCTAGAGAGGCACTCAAAGATCCAGCCTCAAGAAATACAAAGGACCCCAAGAAGATCAACCAAGAATCAACCCAAGAAGGTCTTCTCCAAGACACATTAAAGCCAGATTGACCAAAACCACAGACAAAGACAAAATACTAAGACTGGCAAGAGAAAAATGTCAAGTTACCTACAAAGGATATCCCATCATGCTCACAATGGACCTCTCATCAGAAACAATGCAAGCGAGGAAAGAATGGGAAAATATATTCAAAGTGTTACAGGAAAAGCAATTTTAACCAAGAATTCTGTACCCGGCAAGATTATCCTTCATATGGGAAGAAAAGACAAGAGCATTCTTAGATATACAAAACCTGAAAGAATTTACCAAAACCAGACCAGATCTCCAAGAAGTTCTGAAGGGAGTGCTATATACCAGGAAAATTAAATACAGACACACAGAAATAAGAGTTCCAAAACTAAGAAAATGGCCAATGTAATCGTAGGGACAAGTCTGGAATTGAATATTGTATCCCAGAATTTAATCAGGAAGATCAACCCACAACAGAAGATAAATTAAGCACATGAGACTGAACTGGTGAAATAGAATTTTATGACTTTTGACTGAAACATTACTGATTTTATTCTAGGCTTTGTTTTCTGGTTTTAAGGATTTTTGTCCTGTCTTGAGCTGCCAGTAGGTAGCTTCTATTTGAACAGAATCCCAACTTGTTCCCTGGCTTTAAGTTTTAAGCAAAGTTCCTTAGCATTTCTTTGATTTATTAAAGCTAAAACTGCTTTTCTTGAAATTAGAAATACAGTACAAAAAAAAATACCTATTTAATGACTGTAGTAAGCTATATAGCATTACCTAGGTGTACCTTATAGTATATTCATTCTACTCAGAGTTTCACGCCTAAAGCCAGACATGTATTCACAGATATGTATATACCAGCTGAACTTGTTATTGAAAGTAGTTAGATTATTTAAGGAACTTTGTGAATCAATAAAATGTAGGGGGAAAGGAATGGAAAACAACTGTGGAAACCTGAAATAGTGTGGGAGGATGGGGAATGGCAAAGGATGAGAAATAGGGGGAAAATATATATATGAAACTAGAGATGGAAATTTATTGATAATAACATGTAATGGGAACCAGCAGTTAGCGTAATGGCTATGTCGCTGGACTCCCACGTAGTTGACCACGGTTCACGTCCCAGACCCGGTGGCTTAAAACTCACGCCGGGCGCGTGTGCATGCGTGCCCAGGATCCTGAGAGGAGAATGGAGGAGAAGGGATTGCGGCGTGACCATCCCCCCTGGGGGGTGATTTCTCACTTTCTGTCTCTATGTCTCTTTCTGTCTGTCTGGCGAGCGCACGCGCCCTATAGCGAAAACCTCTCAAAAAAATAAGTAGATAAATAAATAACATGTATGATTAAGCCACTATACAGTATATTCTGGATGGGAAATCACATTTTGTATGCTGTGACAAGGCTCAATGAATGAATGTAAATTGAATTAATTCAAAATATAAACAGAAAACTCAACCCCTTCATGGTGTTCCAACAAGGGGCCTTCATGTATGATAAGGTCATTATGGCAGGGCCCCTGTGACTGAGTTTATAAGCAGAGGGAATGAGACCAGAACAAGAGCAAGAAACTCATGGATACAGAGCAAGCTCTGCTAAAAGTTCTGCCTTCCGCCACTTTGTGATGAGTTTGAACTTGCCAGACACCAGAATTGTGCAATTTACAAACCTCTATTTTCTTTATAAATTACCCAGTTTCAGGCATTTCTTCTGGCAAATGCAAAAATGAACTAAGATAATGGTGAATAAAATAAACTATTTTTTAAAAGACTCTCTCTTTCTCACTTCATAGACCACCTTTCCCACTGCCCTACCTCTCACCCCAGCCCCCAGTATAGATGGTTGTCAGAATAGTGCTGCATTTCCTGCTTGTCCCAGTTCTCCATCTCTTACTGGGGATGCAAGGTAATACACACCAGTGGGAGAAAATGGTCACCCACGTCCCCAGACCACAACTGAGGCCTACTCGCCAGGAACCCAAGGGCAGTTGCTGCTCCTCCCAGGATGTCTCTTCCACAGCCCTTCCATCTACCTCCTAATCACAAGCCTTTGAAAGGGGAAGAGAAGTAGTTCTGCCTAGGATTTGCAAAGCATAGAGCACAAAGCCACCCTGAACTGTGGGATCCTAGATTGCTGGAGCTGAAACCTGACGGGGAGCACCTGCTCAGTTTTCAATTTTAGGGAGTTAAATGAGGCCCAAGGTCACGTGGCTATTTAAAGTGGGGCCGTGGCAGCACCAGAAACAGTTTCCCAGGCCTTTGCTCTTTTATCTGCCCCGCCCCCTACCTGATCTCCATTCTGTCTCCTTTTCCCCAAGCATGCTGTTCTTGGTCTGGTAAAATATGTGTTACAGACTAAACAGGAACAACGAATAGCTGGAAATAACAGAACTACTTACGATTCTAATGTTGCCTTCCTGCTGGACAAAGGATCTGAGGGCCCAATCAAGACCCTGTCTCTAGGGACAGTTGGGGTCCTTGTTAGTCTTCAGAATTAGTAGATCATTGGGAAAGTCATGACAGTCTATGTAAAAATGTATCACAACTTTCCCTATGACCCAATATTTCTAGGGAAGTGAAGAGGTGGGGAGGCCATGGTAAGTCTCTGAAACAACTGGCCTCACCTAACTGTGATCCTGAGAGACACAGGCTTCAATATCTAAGGTGGAGACAGACCCTAAAATCAGATGGTGGCATGCACTCTGCCTTTCCATCAGACAATCGTGCAACTCATGAGGACATGAGACTGGGATTTAGGAGGGAGATGCCACTGAGGATGGTCCAGGTGACTGGGCGGGAGATAGAAGACACCAACATCAACGGACACCAAACAAGGAAACAGAAAAGACGGAGGAAACAGGAGTCAAGAACCAGGCAAGACAAACAGACTGCCCTCCACTGTGAAACCATCCATTCCCCCCGGGGCCCCAAGTAGCCAGGACTAAATCCATGAGCCAAATACTGACAACACCCCCCCCCCATCAACCTGAAGCAGCCTTGTTGGGGACAGTCAGTTAGTCTTGGGTTTGAATCCCAGCTCTGCCCCTAATTAGCTGAACGAACTTGAGCAAGTTACTTAACTTTCTGGGCTTCAGTTTCCTCATCTATAAAATGGGGATACCTACTCAATAGAGATGGGTAAGGATTAGCTATGACAATGTCTATAAACTGCTTCATATAGTATCTGGGAAAATAGTAAGCCCTCAATGAATGAATGGGAGCTCAACTTCTGGAAGCCCTGCAGGGACTGAGCTGGTTGGCAGACCCACAGGCTCCCAGGGGATGGGGGTGTGACTGGCACATCCCTAAGAATTCACATAGCTCCTTCACACAAGCAAGGAAGGAAAGCCAGGCACTTGCCTGCAGTCAGATGCTTCTTGAACACGAGAGTCTTGCTTTGAAACCCAGACAACATGTAGAATTCTTTCATCTCCCTTCTCCACTCTTACACCCAACACACACCCCCAGTCTCAGAGGAGCCAAGGAGTTATAATAGCAGTGATGCAATAACTCAGTCGTCTGACTACAAGGGTCACTGTATATCATGCTGCCATCAACACGACACTCGCAATTTCTGGCAGAAGTGCAGCCTCCTCCTGGGAGCCTCGTGCTCATAAACACCACAACGAAGCAGACAGAGGGACGGCAGCAGCTCTGCGTAAATCACACTCCGTTTGTAATCCCTGCAGACTCAGGGAGTGAAGTTCCAT
>NW_006159534.1:3189659-3194230 GCF_000334495.1 Tupaia belangeri chinensis | reverse complement strand
AGAGGGACTAATAGAGTTGGGAAAAAGGAGTTTATCAAAGGAAAGAGATCAGTATTTCAGAGCTGCATTTTCAGAGGGAAATGAAATAAAGTCCATCTGAGATTTGAGTCAGAGTCGTTTCGAGATGGAAGGTGCATGCTCCATCACAATGTGTTGTCTGCAAACTGTCCCCATCTCTGCCCATAGAGTCACTTTGTGGGTAATCCTCATCTCTATTTGCATGGACTGTGGTCACCGTCCATGTGGAATTACTGCTAATGTCTCTTCCCACTCTCAAAAGTGCCCCCACTTGGACAATAAATTGCATGATTACTGAAGTCAATGGAGGGGTAAAAGTGTCAGAGCTAGCAGATGGCGTAGCGGTTATGTCACTGGACTTCCATATGGCCGACCATGGTTTGAGTCCTGGACCTGGTGACCTAAAACTCATGCCAGGTGCCTGTGTGTGTGCCCCAGATCCCAGGAGAAGAATGGAGGAGAAGAGATTGCAGGGTGGCCATCCCTCCAGGGGGGTGATTTCTCACTTTTCCTCCATTGTGAGAGCATGTGCCCTAAGGCAAAAACCTCTACCCCCCCCCAAAGAAAAAAAAGAAAAAGAAAGAAAAAGAGAGAGAGAGAGAGAAGTGTCTTGGCTGCTCAGCAATCTAGCATTTGAGAGACCAGAAGGAAGGACTGTAGGAAAGGGTCATCTTATCACTGCAGGATCCTACAAGACCCACACATTCCCCAAAGAGGTGTTCTGTATGTTCCATTAGTAATCCCTCCAGAACTGCCAAGGGGAAGTTTTGTCCTTGGTATCTACTCCAGCTCCTAGTCCCATTAAGAGTCCCTTTTCAGGATCAGCAGGTGTCGTTGGACTCCCATGTAGTCAACCTTGGTTGGACCTGGTGGCTTAAAACACTGGGCGTGTGTGCATGGATGCCCAAAATCCCGAGAGGAGAATGGAGGAGAAGGAACTGCAGCACGGCCATCACCCCTGGGGGATGATTTCTCACTTTTTGTCTATCTCGCTCTCTCTCTGCCCTATGGCAAAAATCTCTCTTAAATTAATTTTTTTAAAAAGATTTGCTTCTGCTTCAATACCAGTAGTCCTAAAGCGATGCGGTAGTTAAAGCATCAGGAATATCCTCTCCTTTCATGAAAACACTTCCCTGGGTTCACGTCTCGGGCTCCTCTCTGAACTATAGCTGTCCTGTCTCCTCTAGTTTTTTCCTCTGACAAAAGGAAAAGCCTCTATGACATAGCGATTCTCGGCCCCCACGGGTAAGTACCAATCAGTATCCAACACTGGCCTCCAAAGACAAGAGCAAGAATCATCACAAGCCCCAGGTCTCGGTCACTCGCCCACCCACTCGCTGTCCTGAACCACCTGCTGGGTGCTCCACAGTCACAGACCTAATTGAAGGACGATCCCCCTCCCTCTGCCTTGGGCAAGTGGCCAAGTGGCCACCTGGGTCCTCACCATAAGGAGGAAGCCTCCATCTCAGGGAGACGCCTAGAGGAGAGGGTGGTGTCTCCCATCATTCTCCCCAGGGCACGAGCGCAAAGCAAACAGGCAACGAGAACGGGGTGCTCAGTCCCCTAGGAAGCACTTGCAACCACCCTGGCTCCAGGAGTCCCAAACCCCAGCAAACAGAAGTCTCTCCAAGTAGCCCAGATTCTTTTCCGTGCTCTCCCGTGACTCTAAGCCCCAATTCCCAGCCCTCTTCCATAAAGGACCCACCCACCCACTCCAACCTGCAGCTCACGAGTCGAGTCACCCAACCCACCCACGCCAGACTGAAGTCGCCTTCGAAGGCGCCTGCAGCTTCCTTCCCAGAAACTTCGCTGGAAGCTCAGCCCGTGCTCAGAGCGCCCTCCCCAAAATCCCCCTACAAAACTTCCCGTGGCCAAACAGGCAACACAAGGGAGCGGCAGGAGACCCAGAGCCTCACCAAACCCTGGCAGCCGGCACCTGCCAGAGCCGGGTTGCGCTCCGCGGGCAGCACACAAGCACCACTCGCTGCGGGGGATGAGCACAATGTGTTGTCTGCAAACTGTCCCCATCTCTGCCCATAGAGTCACTTTGTGGGTAATCCTCATCTCTATTTGCATGGACTGTGGTCACCGTCCATGTGGAATTACTGCTAATGTCTCTTCCCACTCTCAAAAGTACCCCCACTTGGACAATAAATTGCATGATTACTGAAGTCAATGGAGGGGTAAAAGTGTCAGAGCTAGCAGATGGCGTAGCGGTTATGTCACTGGACTTCCATATGGCCGACCATGGTTTGAGTCCTGGACCTGGTGACCTAAAACTCATGCCAGGTGCCTGTGTGTGTGCCCCAGATCCCAGGAGAAGAATGGAGGAGAAGAGATTGCAGGGTGGCCATCCCTCCAGGGGGGTGATTTCTCACTTTTCCTCCATTGTGAGAGCATGTGCCCTAAGGCAAAAACCTCTACCCCCCCCCAAAGAAAAAAAAGAAAAAGAAAGAAAGAAAAAGAGAGAGAGAGAGAGAGAGGTCTTGGCTGCTCAGCAATCTAGCATTTGAGAGACCAGAAGGAAGGACTGTAGGAAAGGGTCATCTTATCACTGCAGGATCCTACAAGACCCACACATTCCCCAAAGAGGTGTTCTGTATGTTCCATTAGTAATCCCTCCAGAACTGCCAAGGGGAAGTTTTGTCCTTGGTATCTACTCCAGCTCCTAGTCCCATTAAGAGTCCATTTTCAGGATCAGCAGGTGTCGTTGGACTCCCATGTAGTCAACCTTGGTTGGACCTGGTGGCTTAAAACACTGGGCGTGTGTGCATGGATGCCCAAAATCCCGAGAGGAGAATGGAGGAGAAGGAACTGCAGCACGGCCATCACCCCTGGGGGATGATTTCTCACTTTTTGTCTATCTCGCTCTCTCTCTGCCCTATGGCAAAAATCTCTCTTAAATTAATTTTTTTAAAAAGTCCATTTGCTTCTGCTTCAATACCAGTAGACCTAAAGCGATGCTGTAGTTAAAGCATCAGGAATATCCTCTCCTTTCATGAAAACACTTCCCTGGGTTCACGTCTCGGGCTCCTCTCTGAACTATAGCTGTCCTGTCTCCTCTAGTTTTTTCCTCTGACAAAAGGAAAAGCCTCTATGACATAGCGATTCTCGGCCCCCACGGGTAAGTACCAATCAGTATCCAACACTGGCCTCCAAAGACAAGAGCAAGAATCATCACAAGCCCCAGGTCTCGGTCACTCGCCCACCCACTCGCTGTCCTGAACCACCTGCTGGGTGCTCCACAGTCACAGACCTAATTGAAGGACGATCCCCCTCCCTCTGCCTTGGGCAAGTGGCCAAGTGGCCACCTGGGTCCTCACCATAAGGAGGAAGCCTCCATCTCAGGGAGACGCCTAGAGGAGAGGGTGGTGTCTCCCATCATTCTCCCCAGGGCACGAGCGCAAAGCAAACAGGCAACGAGAACGGGGTGCTCAGTCCCCTAGGAAGCACTTGCAACCACCCTGGCTCCAGGAGTCCCAAACCCCAGCAAACAGAAGTCTCTCCAAGTAGCCCAGATTCTTTTCCGTGCTCTCCCGTGACTCTAAGCCCCAATTCCCAGCCCTCTTCCATAAAGGACCCACCCACCCACTCCAACCTGCAGCTCACGAGTCGAGTCACCCAACCCACCCACGCCAGACTGAAGTCGCCTTCGAAGGCGCCTGCAGCTTCCTTCCCAGAAACTTCGCTGGAAGCTCAGCCCGTGCTCAGAGCGCCCTCCCCAAAATCCCCCTACAAAACTTCCCGTGGCCAAACAGGCAACACAAGGGAGCGGCAGGAGACCCAGAGCCTCACCAAACCCTGGCAGCCGGCACCTGCCAGAGCCGGGTTGCGCTCCGCGGGCAGCACACAAGCCCCACTCGCTGCGGGGGATGAACACGTATGCACCAGCGAGCTGCCCCTGGGCGCCCGGGCCGGGCACCTTGCTCACACCGGAACGCCTACTGGCGCGGGAGTTCCCTCGCCCCAGCCATATCCGCAAAACTTGCAGGAGCAAAAGCAGTTCATGCAGAGGAAGAGCCGGCTCCGGGGTGACTCCGGGAAGGTCTGATCCCCGTAGGGCTCTGCACGGTCCCCGCATCCCCAACAGGTAGCCACCGCTGCCGGGAGGACCGCAGCCGGGCGGCAGCGGGCAGGGCGCAGCCAGCCTCCCCGCAGCCGGAACCCGGGCTTACCTGGAATTCATGCAGAGTCCCGCGCTCGGCTGAATGAGGAGGGTGTGCTAGGATTCCCGAGACATCACGGAATTCTTCTAAAAGAGCAAAAGGGTGGGGGAGGGGGACGGAGCCGGGGAGGGAGGAGATGGTGAAATTGAAGGTGGGGGAAGGAATCGACAGAAGGAGGGGGAAGGCAGGCGGGTGGAGGTGAGGGAGAGAAACGGAAAACAAAATAAATAAAAGAGAATGGAGACTGTTTAAAAAAAATTGTCTCCTGCCCACACAGTGGAAAAGAAATTTCTGGTAATCAAGAAGAGAACTCGCTCACAGGCCCCCCCAGAGGGGCAGCTGGGGGGATAACAACGGAGAAGGGAAGCAGAGCCGGATCCTGAGCCG
>NW_006159534.1:3188992-3189643 GCF_000334495.1 Tupaia belangeri chinensis | reverse complement strand
GTCCGGCCGCGGCCGCGGGGGAGGCGCGAGGGAGCGGCGGAGAGTGGGGAGGCGGAGGCCCGCGGGCGCGCGCACTCCCGGGCGGGGGCGGGGGGCAGCCCCAAGCTGGAGTTCAGGACCCGGAGCCCTGGAGTCAACAGCCCCGGGGGCGAGAGATTCTGGCCAGGGTTTCTGTAAAAAGTTCAATGACCTCGAACTTGTACCGGCGCGGGCGGTTTCCGAGCGGCCCCCTCCTGAGGTCCTGCTCTGACCTCACCAAGGTCTTGGCCGCTCGCCTCGCTGGACAAGGCGAACCGTGAAGGGAAGAGCAGGACTTCCCCAGAGGAGAAACAAGAGAATCGGGGGCTCCCCGGATCAAGCGCAGGCAGTCGGAATGCTGGGGACCAGTCCCTGAGGACTCCTGACGCAGGGGGGCCTCGCCTCTCTGCTGCCTCTGAGCGAATCCCGGGGCTCTCCAAGAGTCTCCAGGGGCCAGCTGAGGGCTCTAAGGAGACCCTCTTCTCTCCGGGGCCGTTAAGCAGCACGGAGAAGCAGTCAGCCCTAAAAACTCAGTAAACCTGCATGTCCAAGGCTTCCTAGACCCCAATTCGCTAGGGTTTCCTCTCCCGGATTCTCTGGCTCCCTGCTTCTCTTTCCTTCTAGAATGACAGG
>NW_006159534.1:3181924-3188961 GCF_000334495.1 Tupaia belangeri chinensis | reverse complement strand
GAATGCCTCCCAGAGGCCTGAAGGCAAGACCTTCGTCCCACCAGCCAGCCTCTTCTGTTCCCAGCATGGTTCCCCAGGGGGGCTTTGCCAGGTTGCTTTATAAGCAGCAATCCCCTCTCCAGCAGCTCAGAGTCAAGCAGAGAAGGGCCCCAGAAAAAGAGGAGGAGCAGTGGGGTTGGAAAAGGAGGAGAGCCAGACAGGAGGAGCTGCCTAGGAGCCATGGGGTGCATTCTCCCCCCTCTCCACTTGTGTTCCTGAAGGTCGGCCTTAGCCCAGATGGGGCAAGTGTTCTGAGGCTTCCTTTAAGGGTGGCTAGCGTTGAATGAGGACTGTCGACCTTTCCCATTTAGCCCTGAGCTCCCTTCAGTCAGCCCTAAATCCTCTGCCCCAGGCCTGCACACTGGAGGTCAGGAAATCCCACCCAAGGCCCAGGAACAGCCAGGGTGCCAAACACAGCTCCTCCTCTTAGCTGGGGCAGGACAAAGGAAGAAACTATGGAAAGCCCAGCAACTGCGGCCAGTTCCTGCTCTACCCCCCACTGGGAAGTGATTTCTCACTTTCCATCTGTCTGTCTCTCTCCAGCAAGCAGACATACCCTATGGCCAAAACATAAAAGAATTAATTAATTAACATTTTTAAAACTAGCTTTTTTCATAAAGTATACCTGTTTATTTATTCCATAGGAGAGAGACAGGCACTTCTAATGGGGTCCTCACTCCATAATCCATCCCCAGTGGAAGCCAGCCCTGGAAATGGGCACAGTTGGCACACCAGGGCAGTCCAGAACACATTGCTGCCCCATGGCCTGGCCCAGGGTGGATGGGTGGGTTGGTTTCTGCTCAAGGATAAGAATGCAGTGAGAAGGGGCTAACAGGTGGCATAGTGGTTAAGGTGCTAGACTGTCACATGACCAACCAGGGTTCGAGTTCCAGTCCCAGCAGCTTGAAACTCAGGCACATGTACATGCTTGTCCAAGATCCCAAGAGAAGAATGGAAGAGAAGGGACTGAGTCATGGCCATCCTCCCTAGAGCGTGATTTCTCACTTTCTCTCTCTGTGTCTCCAGAAAGCGCACACCCCTATAACAAAAATCTCTCAAGAAAGAAATAGAGAAGAAAAGAAAGGAAAAAAAAAAAAAAAAGAATGAGAAGGAACCAGCAAGTGGCATGGTGGTAAAGGTGCTAAATTCCCACATGGCCCACCACAGTTCAAGTCCCAGACCTGGCAGCTTGCTTTCTCACTTTCCCTCTCTCTCTGGTGAGTGCACATGCCCTGTTGCAAATTTTATAAATAATAATAATAATAAAGTTTTAAAAATTAAATAATTCTTAAAACAAAAAGTTAAATAAAAAAAAAAAAAGAAAGAACACAGTGAGAACTTCCACAGTGAAGGTCTTGGGCACCTGCATGATGTCAGGTTAGCATCCTAGGGTCCAGGGAATTAGCAGCCCTCCTCACAAGAGAGAGACTTCCCCACTTCAGGAAATTAACCTCAGAATCTGTGGAGCCCTAGGGGAGGGAGAATGACTCCATTAACCCCTAAATATACTCCTCATGCCACCTCCGCTACCCCGACACAGACACACACAGACACACTGCAGTTACCAGCCTTCGTCCCTAGGCCCCTCAGTAGCAGCCTTTACACTACAATGTTTGGGTGCCTTTTTTAATGAAAAAGTTTAAAGAGCTAGCATACCAGAAGGCTGGTGGTTTTCCTGGCTGGAAACTCAAGAGAAGAGCATCCATACTCATCCCCACCCCCACCATCAAAACAAACAACAATTGTGCCCACAAGTAAGATTCTCCTTGACGACTTACTCATACTATTGAGAGAATGCCATCCCCACAACTAGATGGTTCCATGGCTGGTCTCTCTACCATGGACGGTGTGATGCTGGGTGCCCAAGTACAACCTCTTGGGCACACCTGCCATTTTATTCATTGCCTCTCTTGCTACAAGTAACCACTAATTAGAACAATATGGTGTCCTTTCAGACAATGAAAATACTGGTTTTGCTTCTCGTCCCATTTGAATTGTAGCAGTTGCTCTCGGAAGGATGTCGGGATCCATCTCAGCACACAGGGCAGGTCCCCTCCCCATCTCTAGCCCATGGGCAGGTGCGCCTCCACCAGCCCAAGTCTCTACTACCACAACAGGAGAAAGGGCCCCGGGGCTCCCTTCTGAGTCTCCAGCCAGACCAGCAAGAGAGCGCCTTCAGCTGTACCCCGCACTGCGCCCCCTAGTGGGGACTTCGTACTGGGCCCTGGCTTCAAAGAAAGACCCTGGTTTAATAATTCAGCCTGCTTGGATGCCATTTAGTAGCCATGGCAACCAGTTCCCTGACATCTAGTTGTAGGCAGGATGCGGTTGGAAGGGGAGAGAGAGGGAGAGAAAGAGGAAATGGTAGAGGGGAAGAAGAGAGAAAAGAGATCCAACTCAGGTTTCTTAACCTCCTGCTTTCACTCCTAAGACCCTGACTGTGGACTCCCCCCTGCCTGTGCCTCGCCCAGCTCTGTTCCCACCTCTGACTCCACTCCCTCCCTACTTACTTCTCCTAGTGTCTTCCTCTCTCAAACCTCGGAGAAGCCAGAAGTCCGAAGCTCCTGACCCAGGTGACTCAGGATTGCGACTAGACACCTCTGGGAATGCCAGATTCCTTAGCCTTTGCCTCCGCTTCCTCATCTGTAAAATGGGGGGCTCGTGGATGTTGGCTCGGTTCTTGCCAGCTCTAACGATGTGTGACTCTACGCTATTCTTTCCGGCCCTGCCATCTCTCTGACATTTAGTCTTTTTTTAAACACAAATTTGCCAGAGGCACATGTGCTCACCAGAGTGAGGTAGAGAGACAGAGAGAGGGAGAGGGAGAAAGCACCCCATGTGAGGCATGGGTGGTCATGCTGCAATCCCTTCTCCTCCATTTCTCCTTCCCAAAGGGACTTGGGGCATGCACGCACACACACCTGGCATGTTTCCCAAGTCACCAAATCCGGGATCTTAACCATGTGGTCGGCCATGTGGGACCCAGATCTCCCAACCACCAGGCTATGGGCTGGCCCATGGTTCAGCCTTTCATTCCAGTCCACTTATCTGTGTCTCTCTCTCTCCCTCTGCCCCTGCTTCCCTCTCTTACTCTTTCTCTGTTTCTCTCACCATTTGCCATCAGATTTCCCTGTGAATCAGATATGATTTAGCCAAATATCCCATTCCCACTTGCTGAAAAGCATCCTGCCTCTCCCCTCCTCTCCTTCCCCCATCATCCTTCAGATGCCAGCTCTTCTAAGAAGCCTCCCTGTCTCCTGGGACTGGATTGATCCTCTCTTAGAAGCTCCCACAGTGCCCTGGGTTAGCCACTGTTGTTCTTTACCTCACTGCTTTGTAACTGCCTGATCATTTGTTGACAACTGACTGGTGTGTGAGCTCACTAAGGACTCACTGTGCCCCAGTCACTGCCGCATCCCCACAGCCTGCTATGCAGGAGCTGGTAGAAGAAGCTGTGGAATGAAAGGGTGAGGAGCCAAAAGCCTCCAGTTTCAGAATTACTTGTTAAGGACTCAAGGCCCAGTTGTGGAAGGGTTTAAGGTCAGAGCCTGCCTGGTACCACAGGGGGCAAGGTGAAGAGAAAACCTCCTCCCTGAGCTGTTTGGATGAGGCTCAGCCAAGGGCAGCTTAGTGGGGTGATACAGAATGGAAGGAATGAGGAGGGACCCCCAACAGGAACGGGCAAGTGAACAATGCCCCGTGGGGGGTTGGGGTCCCTTGGCTACACTTACAGCAACTATGGGACTTCCTTCCAAGGAGCAGAGCTTCAAGCAACCCCCTGACGTCAAATACTTCCCAGCCTTCCAGCCTGGCTCCTCCTACCCAGGGAGGAGGACCACGAGGCAGTGAGGCAGGTGGACGGAGGCCAGGATGGTGCTGCAGGATTCGTGGACCACATAGGTGAGATCTCAGGACCCTACTAGGAGATGCTGGTGCAGATGTCTGTCATCCAGGAAATAGCCACTTTAGAAAGAAAAAAAGAAAACTTTGGTTTGGTAGTCACCTTTTGATGGACAAACAAGACTTATCCATTTCATAACCCTTAGCTATAAATGTGAGTGAGAGGCAGGAATTTGGAAGACAAGGGCTTCTTCCCACTGCTCCCTAATGAATCCTCTGGAGGGACAGTGTTGATCAACACACACACACACACACACACACACACACACACTCACCCTCGTAATTGTGTACACAGAGCTCCCATCCAATTGAGACAGCTTCAAACAGAGTGCCAGGTTTTGTACAGCAAACACCCCCCTTTTAGAACACAGGAACCCAGGCATGCCAAAGCCCCAGCCTTCATACAGCTTCCCCCACAAATAACCCTTAATCCAGACGGAGCTGCCTTCCCCTCAAAGACCAGCTAAGTGTCACACAATCTTCTTGATGTCATGCACACACAGAGTGACACATTTCATTAGCAGACTCCCAGGAGCTGTTTCCCCGCCCTCGCCCCAAGTGCGACACTCACACACCCTTCATGCATTTGGCAGACCAGCCCCAAGCATCAGAAAAACAGATGAAATGAAGCAGAAAGCTAAAAGGAGAAAAAAAAAAAAAAGCCCTAAAAAAATAAAAAGGCATTTATTGTAAAAGTGATAACCCCAAACCTGAATTTACATCCACACTAGATTTTTTGAGACATTCAGTATGAGCCCACACTGAGTTTTCCCATCCCAGGGGAATACCTTCCAACTGACAAGACTGAACGCCTATACACTCTGCAACAGAAACTTGACATGGGGAAAACAGGTTGAAAACATTCCTACCTGCCCAAACCATGCCGCCACATCAACCTCCACTACAGTGAAAATGCAGGCCCTCTCCCACATACTCTAACCCTCTCTGAGAGCAACACCCAAACATTAGGCCAAGCCTACGCTCTCTCACCACCCAGAACAGAATCGGAAAGAATGTGGCAGCAAATACTAATTCCATCTGACACACACACACACACACACTGTGAAGGATCACACAACCCCCACCACATGTGCATAATAACGGAAATCTAGGTACATGTATTCATACATATGTACTGCCCTCTCGGGCATGCTTGTGTGTGTGTGTGTGTGTGTGTGTGTGTGTGTGTGTGTGTATTTTGTTTGGAGACCGGTGATGCTTTGGATTATGAGGTTTCCATGGCTACCTTTTATGGAGGGAACTGGGGTAATTGAACTCTTGGGGTTCACCATTCAACAGATGTGCTTGCTCACTCCCGCACGCTCTCGCTCACTTGCTTGCTCTGTCTCATTTCCATCCACCCGTTCGTACTTACAGCTCCAAGCCAGGAACATCGCAGCACAGTCGAACCCCTCCGAGGGCTCTGACTGTGCCTTGGAAAGAGGCAGAATCTGCACGTGAAAACTCTGGCTTCGACACATGTTACCCTGAGCAGTTTCAGGCTAATTAGGGTCTCGGAGAGCCAAGACCGTATACACCCTTTCCCTCTCCCCTGGGCAAGAAGTACAATCACCCCAGAATGGGAGTTGAGAACTGTGTTTACTAATTCATACAAAGCTCTAAGAGAATGAGATCGAAGCCCCGGCCAGAATAAACCACGGAAATGGAGACAGCGCTTCCAACACAGTATTTCTTCTCCTTGCACAGCCCTTCCCAGGAGGCCTCTGAATGGCTATTTTATTGATCCATTCAGGTTTCTATAACCAAGTCCCACAAACCAGGTGGCTTATAAATAACAGAAATTTATTTCTTACAGCTCTGGAGGCTGGAAGTCCAAGACCAGGGTGCCAGCAGGGTCAAGCTCTGATGAGGCCCCCTCCAGGGTGCAGATGCTGACCTCACTGTACCCTAACAGAGCAGAGCAGAGAGACAGCTAACTCTCTTCCTCTTCTTTTTATGCCCTTTCTTCGCAGTAGGGTGTGAGTGGGTGCAAATGGGAGAGAGAGAAGCACCCTTCGCAGAATCTGGTTATGCTGCAATGCCTTTTCTCCAGTCTTTTAGCCCTTTGGACCTTGGGCACTCACATGTGGGTCCAGTGTGTTTTGGGCTGACCAGACCAGGGATTCAAACCACAGCTGCCATATGGGATCCAGCTTCTCTTGAGCAGTGCATTACTGTCATGCCATGGCACTGGCCCTCTTCTCTTCTAAGGACGCTAAGCCCACCTTGCACTCCTACCTTCATGACCTAATTAGCTCCCAAAGGCCCCACCTCCTCAAAACAACCTATCAGGGGTTAGAGTTTCCTGCCCTTTTTTTTTCAATTGTCAGGGGGCACATGCACTCCCCAGAGGGAAAGAACAACACCCACCCAGACGGGCATGGACATAGCACAATCTTTATCTTCCATTTCTCCAACCTGTCAGGAGTTTGGGCATGCACACACATGTGCCTGGCATGGTTTTCAAGCCACCATGTCTGGAATTGGAATCACAGCCAGTCATGTGGAATCTAGCTCCCCACGCACAGTGCTTAACCACTGCATTGTGGGGCCAGCTCTAAGGATTAGGATTTCAACAAATAAATGGAGGGGAGGTGCTGGTGGGGAGAGCACAAACATTTAGTCCATACTTGTGATCTGAAATCAATTTAGGGAGGAAGTAATTTCTCAGAATAGAATTAGCCTCAGACATGGGCCTTTCTATGCATATGGGAAACTGCTCACATGGGTTTGTCAAATAAAACACTTTAACACACATTACATGCTAATGTTTCATTGTCTTCCATGAGTCTAACAAGACAAACACAACTGGGAACCTACTGGAATGTAATGACCAAAACCTTATTCAGATTTTGATGACTTAAAAGAGCAAAGAAGGACTGGTAGTCGGCTTGGAGGTTAAGATGGCTGGATGCCACATGGCGACTGCCACAGTTGGAGCCCTGGACCCACCGGATTGAGTCTTTTTATTCCTCTGGACCAGAATTGAATTTGGGCTCCCACATGGTCCTAGCCTGAGGGGCACAGCGTCTTAACAGCATACCACCAGAGCTAGGCCTCTTTCACTCTCTTTTATTGCCACTTTCTCTGCTCAAAAA
>NW_006159534.1:3150064-3177573 GCF_000334495.1 Tupaia belangeri chinensis | reverse complement strand
AGAGGAAGAGGAAAAAAAACATATATATGTGCATAAGCAAGAAAGTAGAAGTGGAATATTATTGATGATAACATGCTTGATTGGGTCACTGTGCAGTTTATTCTAGATGGGAAATTACATTTAGTACGCTGTGATGATGCTCAGGGAATGAATGTTAGGCAACAACAACAACAACAACAACAAAAAAAAACGGTAAAACTATTCGTCCCATTTTAAAAAAAAATGGATATTTGATGGCTGCAGTGAGCGGTATGGGCCCAGTTGGGTTCTACTTTATAGTATGCTCTTTTTACCCAATGGGGTTTAGGCCTAAAGTCAGACTTGAGTTCATGTAGAGGCATGTGTCAGCTGTGATAACTATTGGAGAGACTTAGACTAATTAAGATCACTGACAGATCATTTGGGGAGGGGTGAGGCACGGAGGGCAATCGGGGATGACAGGGACAATGTGGGAGGAGGATGGGTCATAACAGAGGGAGGGGGATGGGGAATCTAGGATGGTAAAACAAAAGGCAAGGTATGCAGGACACAAGAATTGGGAAATTATTTGCTGAGAACATATATGTTGACGTGCTTGATTGAGCCAACGCACAGTATATATTGGATGGAAAATTCATTTGTGTGTTGCGATGGGAAAAAAAAATTATAATAAAAAATAAACTATAAAAAAAAAGAGAGAAGAGGATAGAGAAAGATAGCAAGTGAACAATAGAGGGGATGTTAGTGAGAAACAGATATGGTTTATTATCTGTTGAAGATGACGTGTATAGTATTCTCAACTGGACTGGTCTGGGAAGTATTTCATGATGGGTGAAGTCTTTTAACAAGCAAAATGAGAAATAGTGATTGACTGTTTTAAAAAATTATAATAATAATAATTATTGGGAAATGCATGGAAAAGACTTTGAATGATAAAGCGGGGAGATCGATGCCTCTGTATTGACTGACATGCATGGCATTCCCTTTTGAAAAAGCAATGGAAGTCAATGTAAAGTTATATGTAATCCAATGTAATAAAAAAAATAAAAAAAAAAAGAAACACATGCATTTATTAACTGAATAGAATACAGCTAAAAATAAACGTATATTTGGTTTCAAAAAAAAAAAGAATATTACATAAAAACTAGACCAATATCCTTCATGAACACAGATATATAGAAATCCTTAATACGATATAAGCAAAAAAAAAAGGTCAGCGATATATCAAAATGAATAAATCTTGACCAACTAGTTTATCCCAGGAATATGCAGTTTACTATCTGAAAATCAAAGTAATTCACCATATTGGTTGTCTTAAAAAACAACACACACTGTCTCTATGTCTCTCTCTGTCTGTCTGGTGAGTGCACGTGCCCTATAGTGAAAACCTCTCAAAAAAAAAAAATTCTCCCTCAACCCAACACTAGTGATTAATCAAAAGGAAGAAATAGGAAAATTCTATGTAAATGAACATAATATGCCCTCAATTTGGATCTAACTATTTACAAAGGCAGACATGAAATTGAAAACACTCAGGTAATCTACAGAGAAAAGAACAGCGTAGGTAATGAATCAATCAAAAAAGAAGACCTAGAGGCAAACAACAGATTCCCCATACAAAAGAGAAGGAAAAAAGAGGATTTAAACCATCCTGGTGGGAGAGTCTGAAGCCTACTGAACTGCAGCCTGGAAGCCACATGGTTGACCACGGCTTCAGATTTCCAGGTTGCCCTGAAAACCTACCCAGTGCATGCATGTGGTCCAAGATCCTGGAGAGCTGGAGGGCTGGGGAAAGAGGACCATGCTGTGGTGAGACCTTATCAAGAGTTCTTCTTTACCTCTCTTTCATTTTCTCTCTAGTGTAAGTGTGTGTGCTCTCTGTCATGAATAAAATTAATAAACTTTTTTTAAAAGGTAGTATAAACATTCAGTGGGAACCACATTCTCCATCCCCCCGTGTTATGGACTGAATTGTGTCCCCTGCCAAATTCCCTGCCATATTGAAATCCGACTGTTAGTACTCCAAAATGTGACTGTATTTGAGACAAGAGCTTTACAAAGATCTTAAAATTAAATTAAGTCATGGGAGAGGACCCTAATCTGACTGTGTCTCTGTAAGAGGACATTTGGAGCCAGCACACAGAGGGAAGACAATGTGAAGACACTTGGTCATCTCTGAGTCAAAAAGAGAGGCCTCAACATAGTGGTTAAGGCACTGGACTCCCAAAGGGCTGACCATGATTTGAGTCCTGAACCTGGCAGTTTGCTTTCTCACTTTCCCATTCTCTTTCTCTCTCTCCCCCACCTCTCTTTCTCTCTGTCACACACACAAACACACACACACACACACACACAGAAACACACACAAGTGCCCTGTAGTACATTTAAAAATAATAATAATAAATTAAGTAATTCTTTTAAAAAAGAAAAAGAAGAGGATCCTCAAAAGAAAATCCCTGCTGACACCTTGATCTTAGACTTCAAACCTCCAGAAGTATGAAGAAATACATTTCTGGGGCACCAGCAGGTGGCAGGGTGGTTAAGGCACTGGACACTCCCACATGGTTGACCACAGTTTGAGTCCTGGACCTGGTGTCTTGCATTATCACTTTCCTTCTCTGTGTGTGTGTGTGTGTGTGTCTCTGGTCAAATTAACATAAATGAATGAATAGAGAAAAATAAATAATTCTTTAAAAAATTATTTTAAAAATACATTTCTGTGGTTTAAGCCACCTGGTCAGTAGTACTCGATCATGGCAGCCCAAGGTTCCACGATGAAAGTGGACCCCAGTGAGTCAGCGAGAAATGCCCCTCACGCAGGGGCCACAGAGGTCTCTGGGCCAGCCCACCTGACTTGCTGCCCACTCAGCTACTAAACAGCCCACAAGCTTGGGCCTGTGACTTTACCTTGACTTATCTCAGTTTATTTGTTCCTAGAATGTGGATAATAACAATACCTTCCTCATACAGAAGTTGGGAGGATTAAAAGAGATAATGCCTGCCAAGTACTTGTAACAGTGCCTGCAATATAGGAAATAAGCAATAAATATTATTATAAAAACAAGCTGGGCAAGTTTTTACAAATTGAAGTGAAAAAAAAAATAAAATCTGGAATTAAGTCAGATATCTGCACTGTTCCCACCTGAAGACAAAGAAACAGGTCAGCTAACTTCCCATGCACCATCCTGGCTCTGAAATTTCACAGAAATCTGACTACCATCTTGCTACCTTCCAGGAAAGGCTGCACATTCTAATCCTTAACCCACGCATATTGATTATTTTAGAAAAGACCAGTAAGCCAAGAATACCCATAGTTTGCCAAACCATCATAGTCTGTGAACTGTCCCCCATGGGTGTCCTTCTGCCTCCCCCACGCCCACTTGAGGCATTTGGATTGTCATTTTCCCATTCCTGTTAACACGTCATTCTTGACAGATCTTTGAAGAAAGCCACCACCAAGGTCTCTCTACTCCAAGGACAACAGATCTGAATCATCCTGCATTCTGTTCCATGGATCCCTTAGAATAAGAGGAGAAGCCAGAATAGAATAGGCAAGAATTAACTTCCATTGATCAGAGAGGATGGCAGCTATAGGGTTCTGAACAGAGGCAGTGCTCCCAGCAGCCTCTGCAATGCCCTGAGGACCACTCAACAAACGTTTCCTTACTTCCCATCACCAAGACCATGGGCTACCCAGTCACCCCTTGGGCCTTTTATTTGATTACCGCTGGTTCTGTTCTGCAATGCTTCTGTTGCTCTGAAAAATCCCTGAAGCCTGTGTTGCCCTCAGGAATCACAGCAGGACACCCAGGCCTAAAGTTCTTGGGACTCTGGTCATACCCAGGTGCCCATGAGGCTATATTTGCCTAAGGAAAAGCCTAAGGCCAAAAAAGCAAGCTTTAGTTCCACATCTCCAGGGAATGTAGAAAATGGTGGTCTGTCCATGCAGAGGGCCTTGGCAGTTCCCATTTGCCAAGGCCCAGGATTCTTGAGCAGATAGTAAATGAGTCTTCAGAGGAAGAATGAAGGGTATTCTCATCCAACATGCAGAGCATGGTCTGTTCTAGAGCCATGTCTAACAGCAGCACAACCCATCAGACCACGTGCCACTTGCCCAGCATGGGCTGACCCCATCCTTCCAGGGAGACATCCTTAAATATTTGTTATGTGGAAAGATGGCAATGTAGGATTTAAGTCTTTCCAGATCCATGGAGGTAGGAGACAAGAGAGAGGGGAAAAGGAGAAAACAGTGAAGGCATGGAACCTCTGTGCAGAGGACATCCTCCTTGGTTGTCATTGTTAAAGCATACCCTCACTTGTCTCACTGCACTGAAATATCAGTGTCATTGGCATAATTTTCAAAGAGCATGTTTGGGAAGGAAGAACAAGGAAAAATGAGCCTAGTTCTTTGTTTACTAGACACTGGTAGTTTCTCAGGCACCCATTAGCCTTTTTTTTCCTAGGAAAAAAATATTAATAGATTAATCATGATAATAGGAAGGTTAGTCCAGCCTTCAGCACAGCATTCAAACATTGAGCAAAGGAAGCTGGATCCCACGTGGCCAACCAAGGTTCAAGTTTCAGCCCAGCTGGCTTGAAAGACATGCCAGCACATGTACCCAGGATCCTGATAGGATGGAGAGTTGAAGAACAAAGATGGTGACATGAGCAGTCTCTGTTGGGAGGTGTCTCTCTCTTCTCTTTGCTCTTCCCTCTTCTCTTTTCTCTCTCTCTCCTTCTTTCTTTTGTGCATTCACATGCCTTCTGACATTGAAAAGCAATAATAGAAAGATTTGAGACATTTTTCTCATTAGAATCTTGGGCTGCAAGTCTTACTCTTTGGCTTCACTGTCATTTCATAGATTTTGTCTGGTCCGCCATCCCCACCCATCGCTGTACATCCGTTATGTCAGTAATTTAATAAAAGGTGAGGAAAGAGATCACCCTCTCCTCAGCCCCAAAATTATCCTTATCTTTATCTTCTCTGGTCCTAAATCCTTCTACTTCCTATGACTTTTTGTATATAACATTGAGTCAGTTTCTACAAAGGAGTAAGCTTCCAGCCTGGCCAAGTAAATTTAATTCTGCAAATAAACTTTCACAGGATATAATCTGAATATTCCAGACTTGCGTCTCCTCTCCCCATCTTTGAGACACAGAGGCTTTCACACCAGGGCCAATGGCAAGGCCTCATATTATCTCTACTCTTCTGATGTCCCAGGTCTCTCTGAAGATCTAATGACCAAGCCAAGCAACCACATCTCCTCTTTTTTTTTTTAATTGTAAAACATTAAATTTACCTTTTTAAATTTTTTTCCCTCAGGTTTTTGCTATAGGGGCATGTGCACTTGCTGAAGGAGGGCAGAGAGAGACAATGAGAGGAATAATAAGAAATCACCCCCTAAAGGGCATGGCCACACCACAATCCCTTCTCCATTCTCCTCCTGGAATTTTGGGCATGCACACACACACATGCCCAGTATGAATTTCAAGCAGCCAGGCCCAGAACTGAAACCATGGTCAGCCACGTGGGAGTCCAGCGCTCTAACCCCATGCCACCTGCTGCCCCCCCTTTAATCAATTTGAAGTATACAATCCAGAGACATTAAGTATATTCACAATTGTTGTACAATCACCACCAACAACCATTTTTAGAACTCCTTCATCTTTCCCCAGTTGAAACTCTGCACCCATGACGCAATAACTCCCCACTCCCCTCTCCTCCCACTTTCTAGTAACCTCTACTTTCCATCTTTATGAATTTGACTATTACAGGTAACTCATGTAAGTGAATTAATACAGTATTTGTCATCCACAGATATCCTTTGTGCCTGGCTTGTTTCACTTAGCAAAATGTTTTCTAGGTTCATCCATGTTATAGCATGTGTCAGAATTTGTTCCTTTTTAAAACCGAATAATGTTCTATTGTATACATACACCAGGTTTTGGTTATTCATTCATCTCTCAATGGGTATGTGGGTTGTTTCCACCTTTTGACTATTGTGAATAATGCTGTTATGAAGAATGGTGTGCAAGTATCTATTTATTTGAGTCCCCACTTTAAATGGTTTGGGGTATGTAAACAGAAGTGGAATTGCTGGATCATATGGTAACTCTATGTATCAGTCTGTTTTCTACTGATATAACAGAATATCACAGACTGGGTAATTTATTTTGAAAAGGGAAATTTATTTGGCTCATGGTTCTGGAGGCTGAGAAGTCCAGGACTGAGAGGTCACATGTGGTGAGGGTCTTCTAATGGTGTCATACATGGCAAAAGACATCACACAGCAAGGAAGCATGTGCACGACAGAGTGGAGATTAGCAGACTGTAACTTTTTTTTTTTTAGTTGGTTTTTTTTTTTTTTTTTTTTTGGCTATTGGGCATGATAGAGGGAAAGTGAGAAATCATCTCATAAGGGGGATTATCAAATTGTAATCCCTTTTTCTCCATTCTCCTCTGGGGGTTTTGGGCACACACACACACATACCTTTTTTTGGAGAGGTTTTTCACTATAGGGTGCATGCACTTGCCAGAAAGACAGAGAGAGACAGAGAGATAGAAAGTGAGAAATCACCCCCCAGAGGGATGGCCATGCCACAATCCCTTCTCCTTCATTCTCCTCTCAGGATCTTGGGCACGCACGCACACGCGCCCGGTGTGAGTTTAAGCCACAGGATCCAGGAAGAAAACTGCGGTCGACTACATGGGAGTCCAGCAACATAGCCATTATGCTAACTGCTGGTCCCCCACACATACCTGTTTTTAAGGCATTGGGTCTGGGACTGGAACTGTGAAGATGGCCATGTGGGATCCAATGCCTTACCCACCATGCCACCTCCTGGCTTCTAGAACACAACTTTTTATCAGGAGCCCATTCCCACAATGACTAGCTTATTCCCACAATGACAGCAGTAATCCATTTGTGACAACAGACCCCTTATGACTTAATCACCACTTACAGGTTCCACCTATTAAAACCATCACAATAGCAATCAAATTTCAATATGAATTTTGAAGGAAGCATTCAAACTGTAGCATTATGTTTAACTTTTTGAGAAACAGCCAAACTATTACCACATTCTCTTTTATTTTTTATATTTTTGGACAGGTTTTTGCTATAGGGTGCATGTGCTCACCAGAAAGACAGAAAGAGACAGAGAGACAAAAAGCAAGAAATCACCTCTCGGGGGGGGAAGTCAAACTGCAATCCCTTCTCCTTCATTCTTCTCTCGGGATCTTGGGCATGCGTGCACATGTGCCTGGTGTGAGTTTAAGCCACCAGGTCCAGGGCTTGAACCGTGGTCGACTATAGGGAGTCCAGTGACATAGCCATTATTCCAACTGCTGGTCCCAACCACATTCTCTTAAAAGAACTTATTCTCTTTCAAAGAGAAACCTTTCCCAGGCACATAGATAACGGTCTGTTTCTAACAATTCCAAATAACTAATTGGGCCTAGGGATCGACCATCTTCATGCCTTCAATCCTTCACCCTTCCTGTATCCACATCCTTATTGTGTAACTTGGCTCCTCCCCCAAGACGGAAGGGAACTCTTCCTTGCCATCCTTGAAGTTGGGCTCAACCATGTGACTTGCTCTTGCCAATGGGATACCAGTAAACAGACCCAAGAAGAGGTTTAAAATGTGTTTGCACATTATTGCCGTCCCTCTTACCCCTCTGCCACCATTAGGAAAGAACATGCCATGCTTGGCCCATCAGTCTGAAGAAGAGTAGGGGAACAGGTGAAACAGAGCTACTCTGGTCATGGAAACCTGTAGCAAAGCTGCTTAGATGACTTGCTAGTCCTAGAGAATAAATTATTGTTGTTTAATACTTCGATTTTGAGGGTGTTTATGACAATGCATTATTATGGCAATAGTTGCTAGCACAGTAATAGACCCATTTAGTGTTTGTACCAAATGGAGATGAGAATGAGATTCTAGAGAATCTAGAATGGTGTAAAAATGGTGTAAATGGTGTAAAAATCTCATTGGCTTCCCAATTAAAAAAAAAAAAAGAATGAAATCCACCCGAAAGTGAATTAAAAGCCAAGAATTCCCATTGTCTAAGACTGCCTATAGGCCCCTCTAGCCTGTTCTGTGCATGATGTTGCAATCAGGCTTCATGAGTACCAAACCTAGCCTATGAAAGTGGCTTAGCCTGGCATAAAATGGGATGTGCCAAACAGAAACACAGATTAAGTAGTTCTTTGGAAGGCTGTGATTAGTAGGAGCTGTTGCCATTCTAAGACAGCCCCCAGACAGTCACGGTCCAGCAGAGCCATCACTGCTCAGGGTCTGACCTCAGCAAGGCAGTTTCAGAAAGGCAGCCTATCAGTTCCTGGCCCTCCTTTCAAATTAACCAGTCTTGGGAGAAGTGACAGAAACCAAAGTTCCCAAGACTGAACATCTGGAATGTTGGTTTATGAATTTACACCAAGGGGCTATCTTTTCTAGGACCTCAAGTATTACACTTAAAATCTCTAGCCAGGGAACCAGCAGTTAGCATAATAGCTATGTCACTGGACTCCCATGTAATTGACCATGGTTTGAGTCCCAGACCTGGTGGCTTAAACTCACACCAGGCACGTGTGTGTGCGTGCCCAAGATCCCGAGAAGAGAATGGAGGAGAAGAGATTGCAGAGTGACCATCCCCCCTGGGACTAGGACAGATGAGGCTGGAGGATCTTTTAGTGCCAAAAAGTAAGAAAGTGCTTGAAAAAATGCCATAGTGATGGGAGTATGTCAAAAAGATACTCGCTTTGTGTGTGTGTGTGTGTCTCTCTCTCTCTCTCTGTCTGGCGAGTGCATGCGCCCTATAGCAAAAACCTTTCCCAAAAAAAAATCTAGCCAGCATACCTCTTCCTAACTACCAGTGCATCTGCAAGACCAAATTAGTCCTCAGAAGGCTACGTGGTAAACACAGAAGAATAACAAAGGAAGGAAGACTGTGATGGCTTATTTATTCCAGGCCATGGAAAATTCCAAGTATTCCCCTCCAAAACTAGAGCTCTTGATTTGGTCATTCCACAATGTATACATATTTCAAAACATCATGTTGTATATCATAAATATAAATCATTTTTATTTGTCAATTACAAAGTAAATTTTTAAAAAATAGAGCTTGATTTTAGGGACCAAATACTGGCATGGTGTCTACCCATCCTAGGGGTTCCAATCAAGTGTACCATTCTGATAAAAGTAAAATAATAATAATAATAATAATAAACCAACATTCCAGATGTTCAGTCTTGGGAACTTTGGTTTCTGTCACTTCTCCCAATAATAATGTAAGAAATAAGGAGTATTATCCAAAAGTACCACATGTTATTATTATTATTCCCATCGCTATTATATGTTTGTAATAGTAAGTGTAGGCAGTACCATGTAAGTAGAGATACATTGAACTCTCACTGGAGATTCAGACTGTAGTCACAATTCTGCTCTCAAATTGCTGAATGATCCTGAGAAGCTGGCTATGGCATTCTTGGCCTGCGTTTTCTCACATGTAACATGGGCAAGTTGACTTCGGTAGGCCTCAATGACAACACTTTATGACTGTCCATGGGCAGTATGGCTAGTAAGTGCTGGGATTTCAGAGAAAAGGCAGTGAGGATTATTTACATGATGGTGGATCAGGTATAAAAACTTGTGTGATTAAAATAAATAAATAAAGCCAGTAACATTCCTGGCAAAACAATTTAAAGAGTATTCCTGTGGGGTTAGGAAACAAATTGAGGAGCACAGAATGTCCCCAGACCACTTGTGACTAGAATAACAACAATATAAGTACAGTGGCTTACCTGGAGGCACCCCACTCAGAAAATCCCTTGGCTCACAGTGTCTTCTGGGAGAAGTCAAGTTGACATTTTATGTACCAGATGAGAATAAAGTACTGCTCGTATTCAGTGTGGTGTCCTCACTTCTCTGATATTAAATTTTATTTCAATTAAAGTGTCAAGATCGTACCCTGGGATTTAACTTGGTTAAATCCGTAAGATGGTAAAATAGTCATGTTTACTTTCTTGATAATTCTCATCTTGGCTTTAAGCCCCCCTACTTAAGTTGAAATCTTTGGATACAGAGGTCCATTGTTTGCTTATTTCTTATAAGGTTTCACTCCTAATACCCTGCACTGCAAACTCAACTAGTAAAATTGCCCTGTCCTTCCTGGTTTTTTCAGCAGGGTTTTAAAACTACCTACTGTGAACTGTACAGGCATAAATTTACAGACATTATTTTCTGCTGCAAACTCAGAGCTCTGAGCTGTCAAAATGGTTTTAAGCTTAAATCAGCTCTACTTTGACAACATGTCCTGTACTAGGCACTGTTGGGCAGATAAATCAAATTCGAGAAATGGAATCCAGCCCTTGAAATTATTACAGAAAGAGAGCAAGTAAGACATGTACATATGAAATTACTAGAAGACAACATGAGAGAGAACACAGCTCACAGTCAGTTCATAGAGGGATCTAAAAGTAATGAGATTAGTTACAATTAGAAAAGGCTTTTTGAAAGGCATGGATTTGGAAAAGACTACAATCCAGTGTGAAGTTACACAAAAGGCAGAAAATATGGGCTAGATCCAGAGATTCCATTCCCTGGGATTCCAGAACTGGAGTGGTATCTTTGCTCCTCTTTTCCTGTGTTTTTGTGGACACAATAGTCCCCTGATGGAAACGAGATGCTCATCTCGCTGTCAGAGGGAGAGGTCTTCTCATACCCAGGATATTTAAAGAGATGTTGCTCATCACAGCTCTATGCCTGCTCTGCAAACTAGGACGCTTGGAGATTCGCAGGTGGGAGGAAAGACACCTGATATGCCTTGATTCCATCTAGATTCATGGCCAACAGTGACCACAGTGAAGCTGAAAACCTTCAGAGACATGCTTGTTAAACAGAGAGCCTCATTGTCAACCTTTACCCAGAAAAGGCAGCCTTTGCTATAGGTGGAGTTGAGAAATCATGGTTGAAGATTCTCAGGGCTAAAAATAATTCCATCTGGATCAGCCCGGGAGGTTGGAGTCCCTCTTGACCTTGACACTTCTAGTGTATTTTAAAATACTAAAAGAAGTTCTGCTTCTGGTATAGAGAAACCAAATAACACTTGGGAAATAAGTACAACAAAAGTAACCTTAGAACTCTGAAGACTGAGTAAAGCAGGCATATTTCTGAGCGGAGCAAAACTTGAAGCAAGTGGTCAGTCTTGGTAAATTCCCTGCTTACTGTGGCTTTGCCCTGAGAGAGAACAACTGCAGAAACAGTGGTGTAGGATGGCTTAAATTCTGGTAGAAAGTGCATCCTCTTTCTAACCATTTGAACCATGAAAAGGAGCCATGACAATCATTGCTGCCAGGAAAGAAGAGAGAACCCTAGAAAGAAGAGAGAACAAAAGGGAGAACCACACATTGTATGTATGAAAGTCACGCATGTCTCTGGCTGACCTTAGAACCATGCGATGGCTTAAAGAACTAATCAAAGATCTGAACTACCACCCAACACAAGCATGATAGTTGGCATTCTGGGCTTAAGTTAAATTAATTGGCTGCTACAACAAAATGTCAACACTCCTTGAAAAACATAACAGAATGCAGAGTCTTTACAACATAACATTCACAATGTCCAGGGTACAATTCAAAATTATTCAACAAAAGAAGACTCAGGAATTCGTGAGCCATTCTCAAGGAGAAAGACAGTCAACATATGCCAGCTCTGAGATAATCCAGATGTTACAATTCACAGACAAGGATATTAAAGCAACTACGTATCATGTAACTGTGCTCAGTGAGGTAAAGGAAAATGTGCTTGTAATGAATTGAAAGAGAGGGAATATCTGCAATGAAACAGACACAATAATTTATGTAGAAAGTCCTCCAGAAACTATGGAACACCTATTAAATTAAATTCATTTAACAAGGTTGTAGGATACAAAGTCAATACACAAAAATTATCAGGTTGTCAAAAAAGTCACGACACATTTTTGCATAGAAAAATATGTCATGACTTTCCCGACAACCTAATAATTCTGCTTTTAGGGACCAGTAGTTGGTGTAATGGCTATGTTGCTGGACTCCCATGTAGTCGACCGTGGTTCGCATCCCAGACCCAGTGGCTTAAAACTCACGCTGGGTGCGTGTGCATGTGTGCCCAAGATCCCAAGAGGAGAATGGAGGAGAAAGGATTGTGGTGTGGCCATCCCCCCGGGGGTGATTTCTCGCTTTCTGTCTCTCTGTCTCTCTCTGTCTGTCTGGCGAGCACATGTGCTCTATAGCAAAGAAACCTCTCCAAATAATAATAATAATAATTCTACTTTTATACACTGCTATCAAATAATTAGAAAATAAGTTTTAAGAAAATATTACATGAATATAATCAATCTTGACTAAATTACAGTTACGAGAGTATGTAAGAATATACAGAGTGTGTTAAAGCTGTATGTCTGATAATGTCCATGCAATACTCTGAGTCTGACCCATGTGGAATGATTACCTGTGATCAGAAGCAGGAGTAGGTTAGGTGGTTTAGTTTTAGGTGCACATATTTGGCTCATTGCAGTCTGATTCAGAACAGGCAAGTGCATCTCACTTTCTGCCACCTCATCTTCATTGGCAGACCCTTAAAGGGCAGGGAAATAAGCTCCAGACTTGTAGGTGAGACCCCCTCTGGTCACATGCAGCAACACAACCTAGCACACCTCACCCATGCCTTCAATATGGGTGTCATTCTCACAGTGCTAAGAGATGGTTTTGCATGCTCAGAGCTGAGAAGATCAGGAGAGGCTGACGTCATGCTTGGATTCATAATAGTTTAATTTCATAAAGCACTGAGGGCATAACAAGAGCCACAACTAATCTTATCTCTGTGTTGGAAAACAAAAGCTGACTGGGGTCTAGTTGCAGCTGTCTCTGTGCACAGCGCAACATCAGCAGGCTTTCTCCCACTCCCAGCCCTCTGTTGGAATTAGTTAAGGTCTCATCACAATTGCCTCCTATGTGCCTTGAGTTTGCCCTACTCAACTTTGTTTTAGCAGTTTCACTCTAACTGGGCAAATAAAATTGTGTCATCGTGGACTGCAAAAGGAAGGAAGGAAGGAAGGAAGGAAGGAAGGAAGGAAGGAAGGAAGGAAGGAAGGAAGGAAGGAAGGAGAAGAAAGAAAAACAAGAAAGAAAGAAAGAAAGAAAGAAAGAAAGAAAGAAAGAAAGAAAGAAAGAAAGAAAGAGACCAGCAGTTAGCGTAATGGCTATGTCGCTGGACTCCCACGTAGTCAACCACGGTTCGAGTCCCGGACCCGGTGGCTTGAACTCACGCCGGTCGCATGTGCGTGCATGCCCAAGATCCCGAGAGGAGAATGGAGGCGAAGGGATTGCGGCATGGCCATCCTCCCTGGGGTGTGATTTCTCGCTTTCTGTTTCTGTCTGTCTGGTGAACGCGCACCCTATAGCAAAAACCTCTCCAAAAAAAGAAAAAAAAAAAAGAGAGAGAGAGAAAGAAAGAGAGAAAAAGAGAAAGGAAGAGAGAGGAAAACAAAAGAGAAAGAATTTTTATTGTCTATAACAGAACTTAGCTCATGAGCCTTCATCTCTCTCTCCATAGCAGAAGTCACAATCAATCTGATCTTACTCAGTTCCTTTAGGACTTAAATATGGTTAACCTAACACGTATACTCTCCCCCTCCTCTTTTCCCTTATGCTGTGAGTATTCTAAATTACTATACTGGGGAAAGGCAGGTATTGCCCTGGCTTCAGGAAAGGCATCTGATCTTTGAGTGATCCTCTGTCCTGGACAACACACTGAGGGATAACCTAGCTTTTCTAGACCTCATCACTCATCATCTTCTTGTAACTTCTCACCAGGAGACACTCACCTGCTTATGAGAATTCAACACCAGGCTCCTTAGGGTCTACTAGCTGGCTTCCTGCTACTTCTGCAGCCATTGTGGGCACCATGGGAATAATTTGGGTGCCCTCTGCCCCCACACTAGAGAGCACAGAATTATGGGAGACCCTATGAGGCTATCATTGGATCTTCCAACCTCAACTTTCTCCAGCTGGGGCTACTCTACTGCCCAGGTAGAGGAAAAGGTTTGCTTGGTTTTGGCCATAGGCCAGGAAGAGAGGCACAGCATCCACTTCCCTTGGAGTCCTGATATTTACAGTGTCAGTTGCCCTGTCTCACCCCCTCTCCCCTAAGTCAGCCCAGAGGAATGAGGATGCTGAACTTCTTCAAGGGAACTCAGCACCTAAGTTCTAACAAAATCCACATTGGTTCTCCTACTTCTCCCAGATGGTCACATTTTTATCTCCTTTTGAGTGCGAAATAAATTACATCATTCTGCCTTCTAAACTCTCAGCTCTCTAGGCTTTGGCTCTTGATATTTAAAGCCAAGCTTTTTAGAATTAACAACAACAAAAAAAAAAACATTAAGCCTCAGCTTTTACAGTTATTGTTTATGTGAGGCAAGGGAGATGATTCAATCAGAAATCCAATGGTCTTTGTTCTAGCTCCATCCATCTGCCCCTGGACACAGTGCAATAAAAGCTAGCGGGGTATTCTGAGTCTATAGGAAAGGAGAAAAAGGAGCATGGTGACAGGAGCAGGGCCTTGAGCTCTAAATAACTGGGCAACCACAGTCACCACCAGAACACCTGTTTGCTCTCCGCCCCCCATGCTCAAGTCTCGCTCAGTACTGCTCTGAGTGTCTGTCCCCACCCTCGGTCCCTCAAGCCAAGACATACACCACCTTCAGGATGTTGCTAACTGCCCATTTCCTCCAGGTGTCTATCCTGGAAACACTTCCTGTCTTGGTCATGCCTTCACAACAGTAGCCCTCGCGACAGGCAGCCTTCCTACAGCGATTGGAATCTGGATTCAGTGTCTGTCCAGGACTTCTCTGAAAAATTGTCTCAGGACTTCTGCACTCTGCAGGCAGGCTGCAAGGTCACCTGTTTCCATGAAGACCTCTAGCCCAGCTGAGAGGAATAGAAAAGAAAGCTTTAACATTGACATGCTCTCAGGACATAACAAATGTAAGGCCACCTAAGAAACGAGGAAGGGGAGACCAGCAGATGGTATAATGGCTATGTTGCTGGACTCTCATGTAGTCGACCACAGTTTGAGTCCTGGACCCAGTGGCTTAAACTCACGCCATGTGCATGTGCGTGCATGCCCAAGATCCCGAGAGGAGAATTGAGGAGAAGGGATTGCGGCATGGTCATCCGCCTGGAGGGGGATTTCTCGCTTTCTGTCTCTCTCTGTCTTTCTGGCGAGCGCACACGTCCTATAGCAAAAACCTCTCAAAAAAAAAGAGAAAAAAGAAACAAGGAAGAAGAGAACCAGACTATCCCAACCTGAGTTAGACGTAGGGAGCAGGAAGAAAAGAAATGACCAGAGATGACAGGTTGTCCCTGGCCTGTTGCTCAAACCCTACTAATGTTTGACCTCTCGTATCCTCATAATGTTCTGCTTTTTTCTTTCTTTCTCTCTTTCTTTCTTTCTTTCTTTCTTCTTTCTTTCTTCTTCTTTCTTTCTTCTTTCTTTCTTTCTTTCTTTCTTTCTTTCTTTCTTTCTTTCTTTCCTTCCTTCCTTCCTTCTTTCTTTCTTTCTTTCTTTCTTTTCTTTCTTTTCTTTTCTTTCTTTCTTTCTTTCTTTCTTTCTTTCTTTCTTTCTTTCTTTCTTTCTTTCTTTCTTTCTTTTTTAAAGATATGGTCACCCTATGTTGCAATCCTCCTGCCTCAGTCTGCCAAGCAGCTGGGACCACAGGCACACGCCATCATGCCAGGTTTTCAGGGTGGGTTGAGAATCAGACCCAGACCGAACACAGCCTGCCATGTAGCAGTGTCCAGGGCATGTCCTGGTCTGGGCCTTTATCTTCCATCTTGTCATAAAAAAATAGGATTTTAAAATGACTGTTGCCTTGCGAATAGAACCACATTTTATTGCCCAGTTTTCATAGCTCTTTTCATGTATGTTTGACACCTTCATCACTAACTCTGCCAATCGCAGTTCTTGTTCTTTGGGGGAATGGAACTGACCACGCCATAAAGTCAGGCTGCACTGTGTCCCCTTGCCTCTCCTTACACACTCTCCCCTGGGGCGGTGCTCAGTGTTATCGGTGGGTTAAATACCAGATGAGCTATATGGGCTTGGCAAAATAAAGAACTTTAGAACTTGGCTAGGACTGCAACAAAATACAGACTTCTTCCTTACAGACCTTTAAAATGGTGTCTCCTCATCACAAAGGGTCATCCTCCTCCCCCACTGTCCACTCGTTTCCTCCAGCTAAGGTGCCATGGGCACAGCTGATGCTGCTGCCGAATTCCCCTCAGAGCCCAAGAACAGAGCCCCACTGCCAAGGTGTGTGTGCCATTTCTGATCACCACATAACAACACTATGAGAAGCCGCTGTGCATCTTGGGAAGTAGTCAGTTGCTCCACCGGACCCCATGGATTAGACTCTGAATCGGCCTCGTGGAGCCCAGGCTCCTGTCCCTCCTTCCTAGGGGATCCCAGGCATGGTTAGACAGACCATCCCAGGGCCCAGCAGAATGCACAAAGGAGTCAGCTGTCAGGAGCTCACATGGCAGAGCCTCTAATTTCACCCATCCCATGTGGATCTAATATTTTTTGGTTGTGGGTTTTTTTTGTTTGTTTGTTCTTGTTTTTTTTTTTGGTTTTTTTGGGGGGGTTTTTTGCTTCTTTTTTTAGTTTGCTATAGAGCATATGTGCTTGCCAGAGTGAGATAGATGGAAGGCAAGAAAGTACCCCTCCCAGAGGGGATGGCCACACTGCAAGCCCTTTTCCATTCTCCTCTCAGGATCTTCGGGACACACTCACATGCTCCTGGCATGTTTTTCAAGCCACTAGGTCTGGGACTCAAACCACCAATCAGCCATGTGAGATACAGCTACCTCAACTACCACGCCACTGGCTGGCATGTCTAATATGGCTTTGACTAGGACAATTTCATTCTATGTGAAACTCAAGCTCTATACAACCATGGATCTGCGGTTGCTTCCCAGGCCACACCAGGTTTTTTTAGGAAGTTAGCTTCTCCAAGACGTGCTTCTTGCCACATCTGGTCTCCAAGGATTTCTACTCCCTGCCTGCTAGTTGATTCATGCATTTAGACCATACATCTTTTACCATTTATTTTCAGTTTATTATTTTTTTCATGAGTAAGAAAGGAAGAGAAAGAGATGGCACCTAACAAGGTCTCAGTACTGCCATCCACCCCCAGCCTGAGCCAGCCCCAGATTGTAGACAGGTGCATGCTGACATACAGAGAGGTCTCCAGATGCAAACCCAGAACCTTCCCACATGGGTAACCTCACAGAGAGTCATTCTGTACTGCTGCGACATCACCTGGCCCCTGCTTTTGTTTTTGTTTTCTTTAAACTCCATCAACATTTTCAGGTATTTTTTACCAAGAGGCATCCAGTCTATCATATTACTAAAATAAACTATAACTTCAGCTTTTCAACTAAGATAATTCATTATAAGAATAAATTAAACTTACTTTTAAAACATATTCACATTAATAAATTTTCTATTTATAAAGGAACATGCCATCACTGTATCTGATATTTAGTTCAGAAATATATACACATACACACATACATGTGCATGTGCACACACACACACACACACAGTGTTAGAGCATATGTTCAAAAGGTGGTCACAATACCATCCATTCCGCATACTTCTTTCTTTCTTTTTTTTTTTTTTGAGAGGTTTTCACTATAGTGCCTCACCAGAAATACAGAGAGAGAGACAGAGAGACAGAAAGTGAGAAATCACTCCCCAGAGGGGATGGCCATGCCGCAATCCCTTTTCCTCCATTCTCCTCTTGGGATCTTGGGCACACATGCACATGCACCCAGTGTGAGTTTAACTACTGGGTCCAGGACTCAAACCACAGTTGACTACATGTGAGTCCAGTGACATAGCCATTACACCAACTGCTGGTCCTTCCACATGCTTCTTACAATGTAACTTTGGTTCTCTTTACATCAAAAGGTGGACTTTATGTCTCCTTCCCTTGAGACCAGGCATGCCTTTGTGATAAGCTGAACCAACAGAACAGAATGGAAGTGATGCAATGTGACTTCCAAGGCTAGTTAGTAAAAATGCCATACACCTCTGCCTTGCTCTCATGGTAGCCACCTACCATATTGAAAGGAAGCTCAACTACCCATTCACTCTCCAACTAAATTGATAGCCAGTGTCAGTTACCAGACAATGAGCAAAGATGCCTCTAGAAGATTCCAAATCTTAATCAACAATTCATCCCCCATTTTGACTCTTCTCAAATGAAGTCTGACACATCATGGAGCACAGATGAGCCATCTCTTCTGTTCCCTGTCTGAATCACAATCCACAGAGACTGTGAGCAGAATTAAATGACTGTTTTATGCTACTATGCTTTGAGTGGTTCGTTACAAAGCAATAATAATGGGGGAGTGGGAGTGTATTTGTGTGTGTGCATATAGATTTAATGAATAGCATAGGATATGGAGTTAGAATTACCCACTTAACAGTTTCATGACGCTGAATAAGTTATTAAAATATACCTGTTTTCACATCTGATTGAAGACAGTGGTGTCGGTGGCAATGAAGATGATCTTGGCTCTCCCCACCTCACAGTGCTTTCAATCAGATTAGAAAAGTACTTTTGTAACTGTAAAACACTATAAAGACGTAAAATAATTTTATCTCAATTTCTGATGTGGTGACCACATGTGCCTTAAGGCAAAAAACCTCCAAAAGGAAAAAAAATAAAATAAAAAGAATATTTTCATTGAAACTTAATGACAATGTATCCGCCCATAATTTCTACCAATAACATTCTCCAAAGCATAGAAACAAGCTTAATTCCTCTTGCACGTGACAATCTTTTAGGATTAGAAAACAGTCCCAATGCTATTCCCAAAGCTGCTTCTCTCCAGGTTGGTGGCGCTTGGCAGTCTTTGTTTCCCCAGTCATTTGTCATGTTATATACTGGGTTGTTAAAAAAGTCATGATGCATTTTTTAATGGAAAAACACATCATAACTTTTCCAATTACCCCACAGTACTGGGTTTAGTCGTGGTTTCACTGGGTTTCTGTGAAGGTGCTTTGGCTCCTCCAGGTCTCTGGATAGCTGAGATGGAGACTGAAGCATACCACCCCTCTCAGACAACTCTGCATTGAGGAGGGAAGCATGCAGGCCATCTTGTAGCTGTAAGGGTCCAGATATCAGTCTAACTGATGGAGACGCAGAAAAGACAACGACAATGCAACCGCAAAAGAGGCTTTTATTCTTTTTCCAGCTAGCTGGGGTCCGAGTTTCTGCCCATCTCAGCGGGTCTTCACAAGGACCCCATGCCTAAGAGAAAGGGATCTTTTATAGTTCAGGATGTTCCCTAAAATGTAACACACACAAAGGGGGTGGGGGGTATGAGAAGCGAGGGTCCAGCCTGTTCAGGTCTAGATAAGGGCTCTCAGCTAGGGGTTTGGATGACCTCGCCTCGGAGGTGCTGGGCCCTCCCATTTTCCACTTATCTGAGAGTTCCCAGACTCCTGGTTCCCGTCCTTGAGACCCTAACAAGGCTCTGTCCTTGAAGACTTAACAGGGTAGCAGTTAAGCTAATTTGCCCCAGCATTCCCTAACATGGTGGTGATTAAGCTAACCTGACCTAACATGCTATATTAAGGTTTAAAAACCATGTGAGGGGCCAGCAGGTAGCAGGGTGTTAGAGCTCTGGACTCCCACACGGTCAGCAGGTAGGGAGGGGTGTCCACATGGGTAACCTCACAGAGAGTCATTCTGTACTGCTGCGACATCACCTGGCCCCTGCTTTTGTTTTTGTTTTCTTTAAACTCCATCAACATTTTCAGGTATTTTTTACCAAGAGGCATCCAGTCTATCATATTACTAAAATAAACTATAACTTCAGCTTTTCAACTAAGATAATTCATTATAAGAATAAATTAAACTTACTTTTAAAACATATTCACATTAATAAATTTTCTATTTATAAAGGAACATGCCATCACTGTATCTGATATTTAGTTCAGAAATATATACACATACACACATACATGTGCATGTGCACACACACACACACACACAGTGTTAGAGCATATGTTCAAAAGGTGGTCACAATACCATCCATTCCGCATACTTCTTTCTTTCTTTTTTTTTTTTTTGAGAGGTTTTCACTATAGTGCCTCACCAGAAATACAGAGAGAGAGACAGAGAGACAGAAAGTGAGAAATCACTCCCCAGAGGGGATGGCCATGCCGCAATCCCTTTTCCTCCATTCTCCTCTTGGGATCTTGGGCACACATGCACATGCACCCAGTGTGAGTTTAACTACTGGGTCCAGGACTCAAACCACAGTTGACTACATGTGAGTCCAGTGACATAGCCATTACACCAACTGCTGGTCCTTCCACATGCTTCTTACAATGTAACTTTGGTTCTCTTTACATCAAAAGGTGGACTTTATGTCTCCTTCCCTTGAGACCAGGCATGCCTTTGTGATAAGCTGAACCAACAGAACAGAATGGAAGTGATGCAATGTGACTTCCAAGGCTAGTTAGTAAAAATGCCATACACCTCTGCCTTGCTCTCATGGTAGCCACCTACCATATTGAAAGGAAGCTCAACTACCCATTCACTCTCCAACTAAATTGATAGCCAGTGTCAGTTACCAGACAATGAGCAAAGATGCCTCTAGAAGATTCCAAATCTTAATCAACAATTCATCCCCCATTTTGACTCTTCTCAAATGAAGTCTGACACATCATGGAGCACAGATGAGCCATCTCTTCTGTTCCCTGTCTGAATCACAATCCACAGAGACTGTGAGCAGAATTAAATGACTGTTTTATGCTACTATGCTTTGAGTGGTTCGTTACAAAGCAATAATAATGGGGGAGTGGGAGTGTATTTGTGTGTGTGCATATAGATTTAATGAATAGCATAGGATATGGAGTTAGAATTACCCACTTAACAGTTTCATGACGCTGAATAAGTTATTAAAATATACCTGTTTTCACATCTGATTGAAGACAGTGGTGTCGGTGGCAATGAAGATGATCTTGGCTCTCCCCACCTCACAGTGCTTTCAATCAGATTAGAAAAGTACTTTTGTAACTGTAAAACACTATAAAGACGTAAAATAATTTTATCTCAATTTCTGATGTGGTGACCACATGTGCCTTAAGGCAAAAAACCTCCAAAAGGAAAAAAAATAAAATAAAAAGAATATTTTCATTGAAACTTAATGACAATGTATCCGCCCATAATTTCTACCAATAACATTCTCCAAAGCATAGAAACAAGCTTAATTCCTCTTGCACGTGACAATCTTTTAGGATTAGAAAACAGTCCCAATGCTATTCCCAAAGCTGCTTCTCTCCAGGTTGGTGGCGCTTGGCAGTCTTTGTTTCCCCAGTCATTTGTCATGTTATATACTGGGTTGTTAAAAAAGTCATGATGCATTTTTTAATGGAAAAACACATCATAACTTTTCCAATTACCCCACAGTACTGGGTTTAGTCGTGGTTTCACTGGGTTTCTGTGAAGGTGCTTTGGCTCCTCCAGGTCTCTGGATAGCTGAGATGGAGACTGAAGCATACCACCCCTCTCAGACAACTCTGCATTGAGGAGGGAAGCATGCAGGCCATCTTGTAGCTGTAAGGGTCCAGATATCAGTCTAACTGATGGAGACGCAGAAAAGACAACGACAATGCAACTGCAAAAGAGGCTTTTATTCTTTTTCCAGCTAGCTGGGGTCCGAGTTTCTGCCCATCTCAGCGGGTCTTCACAAGGACCCCATGCCTAAGAGAAAGGGATCTTTTATAGTTCAGGATGTTCCCTAAAATGTAACACACACAAAGGGGGTGGGGGGTATGAGAAGCGAGGGTCCAGCCTGTTCAGGTCTAGATAAGGGCTCTCAGCTAGGGGTTTGGATGACCTTGCCTCAGAGGTGCTGGACCCTTCCGTTTTCCACTTATCTGAGAGTTCCCAGACTCCTGGTTCCCGTCCTTGAGGCCCTAACAAAGTGGGCTCCATCCTTGAAGACTCAACAGGGTAGCAATTAAGCTAATTTGCCCCAGCATTCTCCTGGTTCCCATCCTTAAGGCCCTAACAAAGTGGGCTCCATCCTTGAAGACTTAACAGGGTAGCAATTAAGCTAATTTGCCCCAGCATTCCCTAACATGGCGGTGATTATGCTAACTTGGCCTAACATAGCTTGGGCTCATACGAGGCTATTGTCCCCCCAATGGCCCTGAAACCTGTGACCAGCTTTGCCTCTCTCCTATGTCTTCTCATTGTAGACCAGTCGAAATGGGCCTTGAACAACATCAAAATGAAAGGGTAAGAAATTCACACCCACAACTTGATCACCAGTGAGATCTTATTTTGGCCTATAGAAATCATATAAATTAGAATGAAAGAAGAATTCCGTGCACATTGGATTTACATAGCTTTTCTCTAAAGCTCTCAAGGCATTGTACTGGGACATTTTAATCAATTAACACATTACAGGGGTCAGCAGCACTTTGGAAATGTCATTTCACTCATTTGAGCACAGCTGTTCCTGCCTTGAAATGCAACCATTCCTTGTCTGGTGTGTACCCGTGGTGCCTCGTGCCAGGGCACAGAAACAAAGGGTGGAGCTAATGGACACTTAGAGACAGTCCCACCCAGCCCTTCATTTTAAAGACGAGAAGTCTGTGACCCTGAGAAATGACTTCCTCAAGGCCACAGCTCATTAAGGACAGCACCAGACACTCGTTTTACTCCCTCTCATCTGGAAAACAGAAAGAAAATAATTCAAGGCTGCTCAGCACTCCTGAGAGAGATGAACTTGGAGTGACAGGACATTTCTTCATTGCTGTCTTAGCTTTTGCCATAAAAACCTGCAAGTTTCCCAGAGATGAACGATCATAATGATTATGTAAATACAAAGACCAAAAGCCCAGGCAGTGGCGTCGTGGTAAAATGTGACACTCTGCAAGACTGATCCACATGGAAAGGTTCAGAGACCTCCCTGGAGGTACCAAGTATGCATGTGCCCGTGACCTGCGGCTGGCTGAGACTGAGTTAGAACAGGGCATCAAGACCTTGTTAGAGGGGCTGTCCCTCTCTCTCTGTCTCTCTCTGTTATGCTTTCTCTTTCCTTCTCTCTCTCTCTCTCCCTGGAAGAAATAGATGGATGAACTTAAAAATAAATAAAGAGCCAGATTAACATAGGATCAAACAGCTCCATCGGTAATGATTTTAAAAGGTGAGACAACACAATGGTTTAGTATTTTACAGTTGTTAAGTACTGAGGAGGAAAAACAGTTTTAGTGGCACAATGGAAGATAATTGGGCAACCTGAAAGCAAGAAAGAAAAAATTAAAGTTTAGCATTATGAGAACACTGCCCAGTGCACACTCCCACAGAGAACCCTGGATACTTTATTGTACATGATAATCTTTGTCTGGGCGGCAAAGTAAGTTGCCATGTTTCTTTTTCTTCTACAGCTTTTGTGATTATTTATAATATATATATGTATATGTGTGTGTGTATGTATATATATATATGTATGCATATATATATATATGTGCACACACACACACATATATATATATATACACACACACATACACACAAAGATAAGGAGTGTTCAAACACTCCTACAGTCATGAAAATCCCTTCCTGAAAGCCTGTTCTATCCTTTTTAATTAATACCAAAAGCAATTAAAGCGTGATATGTTTCCATTACCTGCCAAGTTTTGTTATTTTTAAAATACAAGAACATAGTCTCAGTTTCTATTATTTTGTCCACACGCAGCCTTTCAAAGGTGGTTTCCTTGGTTTCCCCACATATGAACTTTCAGCCAAGCATTAAAAAAAAAAAAAAAATTACTTAGAGATTGCTTGCTTTTCCTTGATAAGCTTTCCTTTAAGGGATGCCAAACTGTCTACCCCTTACTGGAAACCTTCTCCAACAGGAGCAAGCAAAGGTTCTAAGCAAGGTGCTGTGTGAGGTCACCACCACAGGCAACACACACAAACACCTGATCTTGATAATGGCTTCAGCTCCCTGCATTACAATCCTCTTCCTTTTGGACACTTGGGGACTTAATTGGCATTCACTTCTTTAAAAATATTCTATTTGAGAAGTAGCAGCTCAAATCATGTTGACTTCGGGAAGACGCATGTCATCAGCATACTCCTCAAGACTCAATGTAATAAAGAGAGCCAAACAGGCCTCAAAGGTGATCCCCAAATATTAGACCAGGATAGATCTCAAAGTGTTCAACACTTACCCCAACTATGAGAATTTTCAAATGATCTAACCCAGTCAGTGCACCTAAAAGGTTTTTTAAGGAGAAAATATCTGGGGTCAGATGGTGGTCCACAGTGAAATGCAATACTCGGTGAGCAAACCCCACATAGGAAGGCTCCCAGTTTCTGTCCAGAGACCTCCCTGAGTATTCCAGGAGCACACTTGCCCATGATCCAGGGCTGGCTAAAAGCTGGGGCTAACTACTGGCATCAGGACCCTATTGGGGATTCTCTCTCTCTCCTTCCCCCTTTCTCTCTCTGTCTCTTTCTCCCTAGCCCATGGAAGAAATAAATGAGTAAACTTTTTTAAAAGTAAAAATAAACAATTTGGTGTTCAGTGATTAATGTTCATAATGAAGAGTCTGCAACTTTCCTAGGTAAAAACTAGCCAATATCTCCTTTTAGAGAAAAGATCTATTCTGACAAGTTGACATTTATCATTAATTCTTTTTTTTTTTTGAGAGATTTTCACTGTAGGGCGCGTGCACTCGCCAGACAGACAGAGAGAGACATAGAGACAGAAAGCGAGAAATCACCCCCCAGGGGGGATGGTCATGCCGCAATCTCTTCTCCTCCATTCTCCTCTCGGGATCTTGGGCACGCACGCACACGCGCCCGGCGTGAGTTTTAAGCCACCGGGTCCGGGACACGAACTGCGGTCGACTACGTGGGAGTCCAGCGACATAGCCATTACGCTAACTGCTGGTTCCCTATCATTAATTCTTGAATAATCCCTTCATTGCACAAAAGTACTTGACTAGGTGCTGTGAGCAACACAGAGAAGATAAGCCATTCTCTCCTAGAGAATCTTACAATTATTAAAGATACAAGACAAATACATATGAAGAGAGAAACACCAAAGGCAGTGAATAAGGAATGCGTTGATATCAAGTAAAGGAAGTATCAGTAGCAAACTCCAGAATCCTCGCATGCACCACTGGTGAGGCCCACACATTCTGAGACCAAGATAGAACCCACAAGCCAAAGAAAGAAAGAGCAACTGAGACTTTATCCTGGAAATACCAAATACAGCTTCAAAGTTGGTATCAACTCTGCCTCTTGTTACTGACAACAGATGCACACCCAGTACTTAATTACCTCCAAGACAGAGCAAAAGGATCAGCCCCCTGCCTCAGGAAGCACAGGCAGAGAGAAAAGCCAAGGACTAGGACTATCCTCACCTTGTAGACTGCATTGGGTTAGTAGTGCTATGTTTCAAACATTTGCCAAGAACAACAGAAGGTGTTTTCCCTCTTGCAATTTTTTCTCCTCTGCCTTCCATCCTGCCTAGGAGTAGCACCAATATGACTCAGAATATGGAAGTCACCCTCTTTACTGAACCATCTGAGATGCCCTGGTTCCTATAGGCTCTACCTTGTACCACTCAGGGCCTTAAGGTGTGATGGAATTCATTATAGAGTACTGAATCATAGGAATCATAGAATCAAACAATCCTATCATCTTCAGGTATTAAAATCTTTCTGCATTTTTCCTAAACATTCATTGAGTCTACATAGTGATGGGAACTCTCTGCCTCAACAAAGACACTATTCCATCTCAGAACAGTTCTGATTGTTGAGAAGTTCTCCCTTCCTTGGAGTTCCCTGGGTTGCTCCTAAGTCCAACTCTTAGGTCCACTCAAATTCAGTCTAATATTTGGAGACAGTTCCTGAGTCCACTGAGTTTTCTCTTCTGCAAGAAGAACATAAAGATTTCCTTCAACCATCCCAGATATCACTTGTAATTTTATCTCTTAATGCTTTAAAATAACCATTTACTTGTAATTTTCTCATTTTATCTCTTAATGCTTTAAAATAACCATTTGCCTATTTCTGTCTTAAAGTCCTATCTCTAAGGATGAGTCAAATGCTCTAGACATAATCTGGACACTGTAAAGACAGAAAGTCTTCATCTATCTTAGGTACTTAGATACTTGCTTTTATTTTTCTCTGTGTGTGAATGGGGTGTTTTGTTTTTCCATTTTTAAAAAGATTTTTTTCTATGGATCACATGTGCTCACTGGAGAGAGAGAGAGAGAGACAAAAAGTGAGAAATCATCCCCCCAAGGGGGATGGCCATGCCACAAGCCCTTCTCCTCCATTCTCCTCTTGGGATCTTGGGCACGCACACACAATCACTCAGCATGAGCTTATGTCACTGGGTCCAGGACTAGAAACACAGTTGACTATGTGGGAGCCCAGCAACATAACCGTTATGCCAGCTGCTGGTCCCTATACTGTGCTTTATGAATACAACCTAAGGTTGCATTCCACTATGTTGTGCTATGTTGTGGCCACATGGAATGGCAAGTGCTTTCTGTAGACTAAAAGCCATTAGCTAAAAGTGTTTCCCACCTGCTGATAGAATAATTGATTTTCATTTATTATGCCTCCTTCACACAGCTGGGTATAACTCTGTAAGAAAGTGACATCCTTCATGCTCTTCTTATCTCTTCTACTTAAGCCCAATTATAGATTCAAATAACTGTTTCAATAATCCAGGAAAAGAAACACTCTTCCCAACCAAGAAATCTCTATGGAAAAGAGTCTGGGATGTCAACATGATATGAGGTGTAAAAGCTGCAATCGTCCCAGAGGACCCCAATACCGCTCCAGATTTCTATTATGCATCTTCCCTTCTTACGTCTCTAAGTCAACCAAAAGTTCTGGGGAGAGGCCCTAAGGTGGGAGTAAACTTCTCTGGTAGCCAAAAAGAAAAAGAGATCTACATTCAACCATTCATTTATTTCCATCCCATGAGATCTCTAGACTGTAAGACACTGAAGGCCCAGGTCATGCCCAATAAAGCATCAGAAGACACTGGCTGAATGAGTGAATGAACAAATGCTAAAGCTTTATATCCTTCTCAGTGTCTAGAATCAAATCTGGAAATGTGTCCAGTAACTGATTTAACACATTAAGTAGGTGGTTATTGTTTTAACATTTTATTACAGAATTTTGTGATGAGGATCGACTTTACAGCTTGTTAGAAAAATAAAATGTAAGCATAAAGCTGATTTTTCAATCTTATTACAGTTTAAACCTATTTTAAAATAAGCTTGTATAGAAGTGAAGGAGAGGCCAGCAATTGGGTGTGGTTGTTAAGGCTCTGAACTCCCACCTGGCCAACCCACAGTTTGAGTCCTGGATCTGGCAGCTTGGCAGCCTCTCTCTCTCTCTCTCTCTCTCTCTCTCCTCCT
>NW_006159534.1:3146023-3149124 GCF_000334495.1 Tupaia belangeri chinensis | reverse complement strand
CCCCCCTCTCTCTCTCTCTCTCTCTCTCTCTCTCTCTCTCTCTCTCTCTCTCATAACCATAACCACACATGTCCTATATAAAATTTAATAGTAATAAATAATCATTCTTTTTTAAAAAGTGAAGGAAATAGAAAACAAAACACAAGTCAAGATTATCCATCACTTCACTGCAAAAGAATCTCCTACAGCTCTCTCTTGATTGCTGCTTCAAACCCACATGCCTCAGCCGAGCCTTAAAGACTTTTATTATCTGGGGTGCTCCCTTTATCCAGTCATATCTTCCAAAGTCCAAGTTCCACTCCAATTGAGTCAGCCTGAACACCTACGATGTTACCCAAGAGATTCCTGTAGCCCACAGGATCTCACTACACTTCTCAGCAAGCTTCATTCAGCACATCTTTTAAGATAACACTCAAAAACCTCCTCTGAAAAGTCTTCTCTGGCTAACACCAGCCCACACTGACTATCCTTTTTCATTGCCTGAAGCATATGGACAATCTTTAATAGAGTATGTCAGTTTTCTTTTTTTACCAAAAAAGGGATGAGGATTCACTTTTAAGCAGTAGGATAATACAAAGATAAAGAATAACTCTGTTTATTTTCACTTAATGTTTGTCTTGCCTTTCTAAAGGGATCATAAACTTCCTGAGGGCAAGAACAGTCATCTTATTTTGTGTTCCTTAAAAATACCAGATACAGCAGTTAAATAAAAATAGGTGCTGAAATGAACCTCCTAGCAGACGGGAGTCTTCCTCCCTGTTGGAGCTGTCCAAGGTTCTGGTACAGAGGATGACAAGCTCGAGCACAACTTGCTGAGCAAATTAGTGGGTGGTGAATTCTGCTGGCCTGCAACTCTGAGAGAACTTACCAATTGGTCACCATAATGGCCATTAAGTAAGCTGTTGTCCTTGTCACTCTCACATACTTAGTCCTCCCTACCTCAAAAACCTAACTCACCATTTCATTCTGTCATCTCCCTGTCAAAAACCCCTATGTAAGGGTTTCCTGTTGCCTGAAGTAATCCTTCAACTGAGTAGCACTAGCAGTAGAAACGGAGACTTTTGTCATTTAGATACTAAAACACATCTTAGAAAAGTAGCTACTACACTAGTTGAGAAAAATTACTGTGAGTAATGACAGATATTTCTGATGAATGTCTACTATGGACTAGATTGCATCCTTGCAAAATTCATGTATTGAACTCCTATTCCCCAGGACGGTAACATCTAGGAAAGTGGCCTTTGGGAGGTAATCAGGTTTAGATGAGGTCACAAGGGAGGACCTCACTATGAGGGAGAAGTACACCACAGGCCTTGTACTCTCTCTCTTCCAGCCACATGAAGACACAGTAGGAAGCCATAGAAGGTAGCCATTTATGAGTCAGGATGAGGCCCCTCACCAGTACCTAACCACGCTGGCACACTGATCTCACATGTGTGACCCTCAGTAAAGTAAGAAAATAAATTTCTGTTGTTTAATCTCCCAGTCTACCCTATTTTGTTTTGGCAGCTCAGGCAGACTAAGACAATGTGTCCGAACCTTATTGACCATATAAAACACCCACATACATATGCCTAATCACACAAACTCAAACACACATGTTGATAAATAGGACTCCAGACTTCTGCTTCCACCTATGAACAAATAGTGACCATGGAAATTGCCCTCCCAACTTAAGCAAACATAAATCCAAACAAAATACATTACACAACTATTTTCAGAGACTGGACTTTAAGCAGTGCAGAATCATGATCCTTGAGAAAAAGGTAATAAGTGAGTTAAGTTCTATGTTCATCCTGACTAGCTGCCTGGATGCAATTTCCAGTGCAGTGCAATTTGCAGTGCAAGGAGGAAGAACAGAAATGATGATGATGATGATGATGATGATGATGATGATGATGATGATAAACCCTGGTAGTCTCACCAAATTAAGTAGACAAAGATAGAGGTTTGAAGGTAGGATAAAATACTAAAAATGAGGGAAACATATGACTAGAGTTCCAGAAATCTGCACAGGGCCCCCTCAAGTCTCTCCTTGAATACTAATCTGTACTCACATAGTATGTAGCTCCATGATGCTTGGAAAAAATGACTGGCAGAGAGCTAAGCCAAGAAATTCTCAGGGCTCAAACACATCTGAAATTTGAATGAGTTCTTCTCAGACAAAGTGCATGGATCTTGAAGCATTCACAAAGTCTTCGTAGTGACACCAGAAGCATTACAGTTTAGTAATATGACAAACAATTCCTAGGACAAAGTATGCTCCAGATCTGCCCTAAAATAAAAAGTTTAAAACAAAACTCAGATTAATCTGATTTCCAAATAACTTAGTGACTGCCAGAACAAAGATAATTATTCTTTCATTAACATAATAAATTCAAAATGTTCACTTCTCAATAAAAATAATTTTAGGTATACAAAAAAGCATAAAATTGTGACTCAAAAACTCAAGGAAAGTCAGTCAATGAATACAGGCCTAGAAATGACAGATTTGATGGGTAATTTGCAAAAAAAGCTATAAAACAACAAATTATAAATTTTATAGTTTTTTTTAAAAAACAAGAACTTATGAGAAATGGAAGATACAAAATAAAGCAACATCATGTGAGGTTAAAAATACATGATTTCAAATGGAAAATCTATTTGATGTATTAAGAACAGACTAGACATGGAAGAAAAAGGAGCAATAAACTCAGTCACAGTAGTAGCACCCTAATAATAAACATGAAGAGTTTTTTTTTTTTTAAAGACAAACTAAAATGTCAACACCTCAGTAACCAATAGGATAATATCAAGCTGTCTAATATATGTGTATTTTGAGCTGCAGAAAGGGAAGGGTGACAAAAACATATTTGAAAATATAATAAATGAAAATTTATCAAATTTTATAAAAATTATAAATTTACAGATTGAAGACACTGAAAAGTTTAAGCACAAAATCTAGGCAATCTAAGCTCAGAGAAAAACCTCACCAGAATACCTTACAATCAAATTTTTGAAAACCAATGGCGGGACCAGCAGTTGGTGTAATGGCTATGTCGCTGGACTCCCACATAGTCGACTGCAGTTCGAGTCCCGGACCCGGTGGCTTAAACTCACGC
>NW_006159534.1:3128018-3145575 GCF_000334495.1 Tupaia belangeri chinensis | reverse complement strand
AAGGAAAGGAGAATATCTTAAAAAAGGGGGGGGGGAGAGAAAAAAGACATACTGTACAAAGAAACAAAGGTAAGATTTATACAGACTTATGGGAACCAGCAGTTAGCATAACGGCTATGTCGCTGGACTCCCACGTAGTCGACCGCGGTTCGTGTCCCAGACCCAGTGGCTTAAAACTCACGCCAGGCACGTGTGCATGCGTGCCCAAGATCCCGAGAGGAGAATGGAGAAGGGATTGCGGTGTGACCATCCCCCCTAGGGGGTGATTTCTCACTTTCTGTCTCTATGTCTCTCTCTGTCTGTCTGGTGAGTGCACACGCCCTATAGCAAAAACCTCTCCAAAAAAAAAAAAAAGATTTATACAGACTTATTATCATAAACAATGCAATCTAGAGAACAATGGAATGACATCTCCCTTTCTCTTCTCAATTTATTTTATAATATTTATTATATTTTATAATATTTCATTTTAATTTTAATCTTTAATTAGAAAATAAAAGATGATGTATTCATGGTGTACAACATATATATATAATATATATACATATATATTATATATATATAATATACACACACACACACATTGTGGAAGACTAGTGCTAATTAACATACCTATTCCCTCACATAATTATAATTTTTGTGGTGAGGAACATTTAAAATCTACTCTCTTAACAATTTTCAAGTATATAATACATTGTTATTAACTATAATCACCATGTTGTACAATAGATCTCCTGAATTTATTCCTCCTGTCTAACTGAAATATCGTACCCTTTGATTTATATATATTTCTTACCAGAAACAGTCAAAGCCAGAGGACAATGAAATGGCATCTTTAATGTGCTGAAAGGAGGAAAAAAAGAGCTTTCAACCTAGAATCTTAAACACAGTGAAAATAGAAAACTGAAACAAAAAATGAAGTCAGAATAAAATATTTTTCTGACAAAGATCAAAAGTAATTATTGCCAGAGCACTTTAATTGCAAGAAATGTAAACCTATTCAGGAAGAAGAAAAGTAACGTCAGATGGGAACTTGGAACAACTCAAAAGAATGAAAAAAATTGGAAATGGTAAATAAGTGAATGAATGTAAAAATTATTTTTCTTTTTTTTTTTTTAGAGGTTTTTGCTATAGGGCGCGTGCGCTCACCAGACAGAGAGAGACAGAGAGACAGAAAGCGAGAAATCACCCCCCAGGGGGGATGGCCCTGCCGCAATCCCTTCTCCTCCATTCTCCTCTTGGGATCTTGGGCACACACGCACATGCACCCAGCATGAGTTTTAAGCCACCGGGTCTGGGACGCGAACCGCGGTCGACTATGTGGGAGTCTAGCAACATAGCCATTACGCTAACTGCTGGTCCCTAAAAATTATTTTTCTCATATTTTAACTGTTTAAAAGATAGCTGAGTGTGGGACCAGAAGATGGTGTAATGGCTACATTGCTGGACTCCCATGTGGTAAACTGTAGTTCGAGTCCCAGACCCGGTAAACTCACACTGGGTGCATGTGCATGAAGGAGAAGGGATTGCAGCATGACCATCTCCCCTGGGGGGTGATTTCTTGCTTTCTGTCTCTCTGTCTCTCTGTGTCTTTCTGGCGAGCACACATGCCTATAGCAAAAAAAAACCTCTCCAATAAATAAATAAATAAGTAAATAAAATAAAAATAAGAAAAAAAGATAGCTGAGTGTTTTTTTAAAAAACTAACAATAATGCATTGTAGAGTTTATAATACATGTGGGCATAAAATGTATGACATTAACACAAAAGACAGAAGAAGAAAATACAGAATTATTGGGCTGTCAGGAAAATCAGAACACATTTTCGCATAGAAAAATTAGTCATGACTTTCCTGATGATTTAATATATTGTTTTTTTAATTTCTATATTACTTATACAATGGCATATTTAAAGGTACAATGTATTAAGTTAAAGATATGTATTGTAAACCCTAGAACAAATATCTCCTATCACACACACACAAATACACACATACACACACATGTTATGGCTATTAAGTCCATACTGGGAAGAAGATAAAATACCATGAAATACTCAATCAAAAAAAAAATGTTTAAAAAGAGGAAGCTATAAACAACAAACAGATGAAAATAAATGTGAAGAGAAAACATAGAAAGATAGTACTATAAGAAGAAAGGATTCACAGAAAACCACAGAAAGACAGTAAGAGAAGAAGAAACAAGAGATCTACAAAACAATCAGAAAACAAATTACAAATGGGAGTAGCTAGTCCTTACTTATCAAAAATTACCTTGAATGTAAATGAATTAAGTTGTGTAGTAAGAAGGCAGAGCAGCGACATGAAGAAGAGGAAGGGGATGGAGAAGAAAAAAAAGAAGAATGAAGAGAAAGGAAGAAAAAAGAAGGAGGAGGATAAAAAGAAAGAAGAGCCAACCATATGCTGCCTACAGGAGACTCACTTTACTGGTAAGGAGACACACAGATTGGACATAAAGAGATGAAAGCAAGTATTCAGACAGGATATCGAGAAAGCATGGGTAGCTATACTTATATCAGGAAAAATTGACCTTAAGCCAAAAACTAAAAAAAGATTCAAAGAAGGTCATTACATTCACAAGAAGGCCTAACTGTCATCAATATATATATGCCCAACATCGGAGCACCTATTAAAGCATAATAATAACCATCTGAAGGGAGAGATAGGCTCCAGTACTATAATATTAGGGAACTTCAATCCCTCACTTCCAACAATGGACAGATTATCTAGGCAGAAAAGTAATAAAGAAACAGTGGACATGAATTATATTTTAGACCAAATAGGCTATTTTAGTTCATTCACTGCTATTTAATAACTGAATTCCTACAAGTGAGTGATTTATAAGAATAGAAGTTTGTTTTGCTCATGGTTTTGGAAGTCAAGGTCAAGAGGCCACATTTGGTGAGGATCTTGCTGGTGGGGATTGTCTGCGGTGTCTGAGGCAGTGCAGGGCATCACACAGTAGGACAGAACAAGAGCACAGTGCATGTCCACGCCTGTGTCTCTCACTTCCTCTCCTTTAATCCCACCACAATTCAATCTAGGAGGCCCACCCTGATGACCTTAGTCCTGATCATCCCCCAAAAATCCTGCTTTTTAATCCCATAGCTGAATTTAGTTTTTACCTCATAATCCTTATGTCACAACCAAGTGTTATCCCATTAATTTGGGGGCACACATTCTAACCATCAGTAGACCTATCAGACAATCAGACATAAACAGAATATTCCATTCAACAGCAGCAGGACACACAATCTTCTCAAGTGCTCATGGGACACTCTTCAGGATAAATCATGAGCTCGGCCACAAAACAAATCTTAACAAATGTAAGAGGACTGAAATTATATCGAGTATCTTTTCAGATCACAATGGCTTGAAGCTAGAAATCAATAATGGGATACATCTTGGAAAATACATAAATATGTGGAAATTAAACAACATAACATTCTCCTAAACAACAATGAGTTACAGAACAAATTTAAAAAGCAAGCTGATAGCTTGAGACAAACAAAAATGGGAACATAACATACCTAAACTTATGGAATGTAACAAAAGCAGTACTAAAAGGGAAACTTAGGGTGAAAAATGCCTCTATCAAAAGAGAAAAAAATCATAAACAATCTAATAATCACCTCAAGGAATGAGAAAAAGGAAAATGAACTAAGCCCAAAGCTAGAAGAAGAAAAAGAATAATAATAACAAGAATTAGAGTTTTAAGAACTAGTCCACAGAAGGGTGACTATAATCAATAATAATGTATTATATATTTCAAAATAACCAGGAGAATACATTTTAAATGTCTCTACATAAAAAGTGATAGGTAAACAGGGCCAGCAGATGGCATGCTAGTTAAGGTGCTGGACTCCAACATGGCCGACTGTAGTTTGTGTCCCAGACCTGGTAGGTTTCTGGCTTACTTTCCCTCTCTCTTTCTCTGTCTCTCCTCTCTCTCTCTCTGGTGAGTACACATGCCCTATAGCAAATTTAAAAATAATAATAAACAAAATTAAATAAATATTTCCATAAGAAAAAAGTGAAAGGTAACCAAGGTGATAGATATGTTTATCATATTGATCCAATCCTGCCACATTGTATACATATAGCAAGATATTACATTATACCCCATAAATGTATGTAATTATGACTTGTCAATCAAATAGGTAATGTTTTATTTAAATATGAGATACCATTACATGCTCACTAGATTGGCAAAAATTTAAAAGACAACCATATTAGATATGAAGATATGGAGAAAATGAAATTCTCATACATGGCTGAGGCTATAAAAAATGTTTATCCACTTTGGAAACAATGTGTCAGTATCTTAAAGGCTAAACTTACTTTTATCATTTGATTTTCAGTTCCCTTAGGTGTTTATCTAATAAAAATGAAAACATATTTCCACAAATGGTCATACCATTTTACTTAAAATAGCTCAAAAGCTGGAAACAACCTAAATGTCCAAGAAGTGAATGGATAAAGAAATTTCAGTGTGTCTGAGCCAGGAGGTGGCATGGTGGTTAAGGCACTAGACCCCCACGTGGATGATCACTGTTCAAGTCCCGGACCTGGTGGCTTGCTTTCTCACTTTTCCTCTTACTCTTTCTGTCTCTGGTGAGTGCATGTGCCCTATAGTAAATTAAAATAATAATAAATAATTAATTCTTTTTTTAAAAGACTATTATTTAACAATGTATTTAAAACCTATATACTACTTACAAAACAGAAAAATCTCAAAAATGCTATGTTGAGCAAAAGAAGCCAGTCTCATAAGAATACCTACTATTCGATTCCATTTATATAAAATTCTGTAAGAGGAAAACTTACACTTTTTTTTTTTGTTAGGATCATGACGGTAGAGGTACTGAGTGTAAAGGAATTTGAAGAAGCACAATGGCATCATAGAAATGTTTTATATCTTAATCATGGTGGGTTTTACCTAGGTGTGAAAGGGGACTTCAAAAACCTCATGGAAAAAACAGAACTAAATATCAGTTTATTTTGGTGCCAAAAAATTTGAAATCCATGCATAATTTTTTCATAATACACACTTTCTATGACCACTTGAAGACCACTCATACACACTTGCCAAAGTTCATCAAACTGTACACTTAATATGGGTGAATTTTTTCCTATGCAATTAATAACTCAATTAGGTTGGTTTAAAAAAAAAAAAGTCTACTGGTATAAAAAAACTCAGACCCTCTCAGACTTGCAGTCAGAATCCTCCAAAAGGGATCCCTACATTTTTTCAGCTTTATTTCTTATGTTCCAGATTCAAAATAACTCTCAGATTAAAACAAATTTCCTTGCGACCTGTCTGCCCCAAACAGGAGAATTCACTGCTCCTACTCCTAGCTTCCAGGGCCTACATAGCCCTCATTATTCTGCAGACCCCAGGCTTATGACGCTCCTTGCACAAAACCTCCCTCTAGCTTGCCCTGACTTTCCTATTCTTAGTTATTTGCATAACTTTTACCATTTAGGTTGTTCTCTGCTTGGTTTATGTGTGCTCCTCTCCTCTCCTGGGGTAGGCTGTCACCCTCTGATCCTGTCTGCTCTCATTCTTCCCAGTAGCTACAGTGTATAAAGTTTCTGGAACACTGAAGTAGGAAATACCCAACCACTGCTCCTAGGGGAAATCACAAGGTTGACTTCCTTTAACCTTTGGGTCACAACATTTCTACCAACCAATCAATAGATGGATGACCTTGTTAAATGTGAGTTTCTGTTTAAGGAAACACACAACTAATTTAATATGTTGTTGATTCACTGACCACACAGCCAACAGCACTGTAACGCACGCCTGAACAAAGCTTATCTAACACTTGCATGTTCTCCGCAAGGCACATCAAAATTGTCTTGCGTTTAGAAACTCTAGACACCACACCGGCACTCTTCTCAGGGGTTCTTTCAAATGGCGAAATCACCAAAAACAATTTTTAAACACAAAAATGCAAAAGAGGATGGCCCTAAATATGCCACCAAAAGGACATTCATTTTGAGTATGAGCAATAAAGCAGTGTTGCCTACGTGACCTTAACTGGAAATGTGGGCATCAGATGACCCCAAAGTCCACCATTCTGAGCAGGTCTATCGATGACCATGAAAGCACCATGAGGATTTATTTGGGGGTTACAAACAAGTTTAAGTAACCCGGTGAATTCATAAATGCAGAGTCTGGGAATAATAAGAATCACTTGTACTTGACAATAATACCACATGAGACGCTTAGTAGGCATTAAAATATTTCTCCAGGGGCTGGCAGGTGGCGTGGTGGTTAAGGGCACTGGACTCCCACATGGCCGATTGCAGTTCAAGTCCAGGACCTGACATCTTGCTTTCTCACTTTCTCTCTCTCTCTCTAATTCTACCCTCTCTGGTCAAATTAAAATAAATTAATTAACTTATTATATAAAATAATTCATATATATATATACACACACACACACACATATATAAAGAAAACTGGAGGGAAAAATAAAAGAGACTAACTGCAGTGGCTCAGTGCAAATGCAATGCCCTGTAAAGCTAAGGACACATGGGAAGGTCCCAGGATCACATCCTGAGGTCTCCTGTACACACTAGACACACATGTGCCCATGATCTTGACTGGCTGAGGCTGAGGGTAGATCACAGCATGAAGACTCTATTACTGTATCTCCTCCCACCCCCCACCATGGGATAAATATTGAATATAATGAAACTTTTCTTCAAAAAAAGAACCCTTGTTTAAATTTTGTTTTAGGAGGCACATTCAGACTGGGAGACAAGCTTTCCAGCAGTATGTTTTCGAGATGCGTGCACTGACAAATGGAAGTCTATTGCTAGGGAGAGGCTGGGGAGGAAATCCATAGCCATCTGCTATTTGAAGCCTCTTATTGAAAAGGGGCTTCTTGTTCTTTATTGGCAACTCCAAAGTTACTTCTTTCTAACTGGGGAGAAAGAATAAAAGAAAAAAGTTCACATTTTGAAAACAGAGATATTTGTCATTTTACCAAGAAAATATACTATGGAGACAATATGAGTGATTTACTTTGTTGGAAATTTCTAAGAATGGGAGCTGGTAGGTGGCATGGTGGTTGAGGTGTTGGATTCCCACATGGCTGACATGGTTCGACTCTTGGACCCTGGCTTGTCTTCTCACTTTCTCTCCTTCTCTCTCTCTCTCTCTCTCTCTCTCTCTCTCTCTCTCTCTCTCTCTCTCTCTCTCTCTCTCTCTCTCTCTCTCTCTCTCTCTCTCTCTCTCTCTCTCTCTCTCTCTCTCTCTCTGTGTGTGTGTGTGTCTTTCTCCAGTCAAATTAAAAAAATAATAATAAAGTTAATAAATATTTAAAGAAAAGAAATCTGTAAGAATGAGTCAGAAAGGAGTAATCGAACAAAAAATAAGCAGGGCACCAAGAAGAGTTTTAAGTTATAATGCCCACTATTGACAGACATGGGGGAAATGAGCACTTTTATACACTGCTCATGGAATTATAAATGGACACCATTTTTTTAGGAGTAATATATATCAAGATCCTTAAAAATACCCATATCCTTTGATAGAGTAATTCCACGCCAGGGATACATCCTAAGGAAATAATTCAAGAGGCAGATAAGAACTTACATTCTATAAATTTCTTTGACCACAGTGTATGAAAAGAGAGGGACCCTGGAATAAACCAAACGTCTAAGGAGGAAGGATCAAATAAACAAACTCTGGTACCTTTACGTATAGTTCAGGTGTCAGGCTCTCCCTTCTCCCCACCCTTCCTCTACCTTTTATTTTCAAGGTCATCTTCCTTTATTATGTGATGGAAGGAGAGCGTTATCCTAAAGATACTCAAGGTGCTTATCTTGCCATTTCAACTCCCCCGAGGACCACCATTCACTTCACACGTGGGTTCCATGAAGAGCTCCTAGACATGGCCACCTCCAAGACTCCATGGAGGCTGGATTTCGGTTGATCATTCTTCCCTTTGACCTTATATTTTATTCTTCATACATCATACCACGAGGTTGTAATGTAGTTTTTTTTTGTCGAAAGGTTAGATTAATTTTTTAAATCGTAAGTAGGAATGCAGAACCTAAATCAGCATGCTCTATGGATTTCCTCCAGTCAATGGAATAAGCACCCTAAAAGTTAGGTCCTTCATGAAATTACCTGAGGTGCTTTTCAAAAATGCCATGGCTCAGCCCTGCCTTCAAAATCTTTGGATTTTGATTTAACTGATCTGGGGCAAATATTCAAATTGAGCTCTGAAAATTATGCTACAATTATTGAAAATGTTATTGAATAACACTTTAGGACTTTTTCTCTGGAAAAGCTTCCTCTGAATCTAGAGTCTAGACAGTATTTCTTTCATCATTATTTATTTATTTCTCTCATGAAAGTGAGAGACAAATAGCAGAGAGAGAGAGAGAGAGCTGGAGGGGAGGGGAGGAGAACCATCCTTAACAGGGTCTCTTGCCACACTCTTCCCAACCCCAGCCCCAGTCTTCCCAGCCAGCGAGGATGATGGGCACACACCTAGCACGCTAGCATGTACAGGTCAAACGGGGAGCTAAACACACAATCTTCTATGTGGGCCCAAGATCACTTGAGCAGGCCATGCATTACTAGGCTGGCCCTAGACAGCATTTTTTTGTTTTGTTTGTTTGTTTGTTTGTTTTATTTTCAGAAAGATTTTTGCTATAGGGCACATGCACACACTGGGTAGAGAGACAGAAAGTGGGAAATCAACTCCCCGGAAGGAATGATGGTCATACTGCTATCCCTCCTCCTCCATTCTCCTCTTGGGATTTTGGGTATGCACACACACATGCCTGGCATGAGTTTTAAATCACTGGGTCTGGGTCCGGCAACTTAACCATTTCACCATCTGCTGGGGGCTAGACAATCTTTCTTACAGAAGGCACAAGGGATAAAATCAGAAAGATTTTTAGCAGGTATTACAACCCATAAAGGGTAACCCTTTCCCTGAGAGTGAGTGGACTTATGATTCCTTCACTAGAGTGTCTCGGGGCCTAGGTCGTAAGGGTCAGGCAGCCTTGGTCCTGTTTGCTGGAACACTTGTGCTCGGAGCTCTAACAACCACACACCACACTGGGCCCAACCCAGGGAGAGGTCATGTGTGTGTGGGTATGGATGGGTGTGACCTAAAACCCTGCTGAGCTCCACCTCCCAGCCATCCTCATCATGGCACCAGGCATGCGTGTGAAGAAGCCACCAGAAGATTCTAGACCCCACCTTTCAAGTCACTCCCAGTTGTTCACATCGTTCCAGTGGAGGCCCCAGAAACCCTGAGCCCAAAACCAGCCCTCCCCACTGTGGCCTGTGGACTTACTGATTCACAGGGTCTGTGAGCATAGTAAGTTTGGGGGTGGTTTACTGTGCAGCTGTCTGTCATCAGAATAGTCCAGAATCAGTCGTGAGGACACATCAGGCCTTGATCACAATTTGAATGGAGCACATGAGTGATTTTATTTTCAGAAAGATTTTTGCTATAGGGCACATGCACACACTGGGTAGAGAGACAGAAAGTGGGAAATCAACTCCCCGGAAGGAATGATGGTCATACTGCTATCCCTCCTCCTCCATTCTCCTCTTGGGATTTTGGGTATGCACACACACATGCCTGGCATGAGTTTTAAATCACTGGGTCTGGGTCCGGCAACTTAACCATTTCACCATCTGCTGGGGGCTAGACAATCTTTCTTACAGAAGGCACAAGGGATAAAATCAGAAAGATTTTTAGCAGGTATTACAACCCATAAAGGGTAACCCTTTCCCTGAGAGTGAGTGGACTTATGATTCCTTCACTAGAGTGTCTCGGGGCCTAGGTCGTAAGGGTCAGGCAGCCTTGGTCCTGTTTGCTGGAACACTTGTGCTCGGAGCTCTAACAACCACACACCACACTGGGCCCAACCCAGGGAGAGGTCATGTGTGTGTGGGTATGGATGGGTGTGACCTAAAACCCTGCTGAGCTCCACCTCCCAGCCATCCTCATCATGGCACCAGGCATGCGTGTGAAGAAGCCACCAGAAGATTCTAGACCCCACCTTTCAAGTCACTCCCAGTTGTTCACATCGTTCCAGTGGAGGCCCCAGAAACCCTGAGCCCAAAACCAGCCCTCCCCACTGTGGCCTGTGGACTTACTGATTCACAGGGTCTGTGAGCATAGTAAGTTTGGGGGTGGTTTACTGTGCAGCTGTCTGTCATCAGAATAGTCCAGAATCAGTCGTGAGGACACATCAGGCCTTGATCACAATTTGAATGGAGCACATGAGTGAAGGGAGGTGGGAGAAGGCATAAGGATAGCAGGTTAGCTCCATGGGTGAGTGGAGAGGCTTAAATAGAAGCTTTTGTTCTCCTCATTTGAGGGAGATGACCCCGTGATATCTAGAAGGAGGACAAGGCTAGGGTTTGCAGGAGAAATGGGCTGGGCCCTGGAGGTCCGTGGCGGATCCTTACTGGCGTAGCAAACAATCCCCCTTCGGAACCCTGTGACCAGCCAGTGTCCAGCCAACTGGGATCCAGGTCAGTGTCCCTCCAACTTGCTGTCATCTCAGAATTGTCTCCCAGCTTGGGGGGTTGGGGGGAGGTAGCGTCCTGGAGCACATGCCCAGGATCCCTCCCTCTCCCCGTGCAGAGCTCAGCAAGCCAACCCTGCTCAGCCTAAGAAAGGGATTGGTGGCTTGTTTGAGAGAAAAAGACAAGCTAGGTAGCAGTCATGGAGATGACTGAAGAACGAGGGAGCCTGGGGAAACACAGAAGCCATTTCCTTATTAAGGAGTTTGCAGTCTTATACGCAGTTATCATCATATTTGGGTTTTTATCTGGGGACAAAGTACCATGCTCTCAACTATCGGGCACTAACAGTCTGATCTGTATTCCCCTTATGACACTTGCACTCCCTCAAGATGAGCAGCGTGGCGTCACAGAGATTGTGGTGGAGGGGCAGAAAGGCATTTCCCACAGTGACCAACCATCTCACTTTCCCCAGGACTAAGGGGGTTCCCAAGATGTGGATCTTCCTGGAAAGTCCTGGGAAACCCAGGACAGGGGGCCATTGTAGTACTAACACCCCAAGCCCTCCATTCTCTCCTGTGACTAGATCACTTCAGCCCTCCAGAGTGGGGCGAAGGGAGGAAAGAGCCACAGCCCCTGCCCATATGTGTGAAGGGCCCCGTGGGAGTGCCCACTCCGCACAGACGTGGTGTCCTGCTACCTCTGTCTCCCAGCCCAGGACTCTGCTCAATGGGGACTGTCACTTTGGAATACAGGTTCCAGGTAACAGACGCTCTTGCTCCAGGACTTCTCACATTCTGCACAAGGAGCTGGCTGCCTTTCGCTCCTGTCTCCAGAAGCCTGACACAGAGCAGAGAGAGCAAGAAAGAGTTCCAGTCATCACCTTCATTGTCACCACCCCTCCACCCCACTAGCATCACTGTCCTCACCATGGTGACTGCGTTTACCAAGCACTTTCCACATACCATGCTCCTGCGAAGGGCCTCCCATGGCTGCCCTTTAATTATCAGCACTGTGAGGGCAGTCAGAAGGTTTAAGTGACTTGCCTGAGGACACAGGTAGAAGTGCCTGAGGCAGGATTCGAACCAGGCCTATCTTACTTTAACTGATGTCTCATCGCAGATGATCTTAGCTACAGAGCCTCATTCTGCTGTTTGGCTCCTTGCTTATCCCCATTTGCTTTCCTCAAAACAGGATTCATTTGTTTCTAGAAACTTGTAGTCACAAAGGAAGAGGTTCTCTCAGGCAAGACTTTGGGACAGAAAAGCATTCCCAAAAAGAGGAAAAGGTTGAACCCCAGGCACCTGACCAGAGATGACAACAGCCAGTGTTCACTGAGGACTTACTACGTGCTGCCAGGCACAGCCAAGGGCCTCGTGCCTTTTCTCTCCTAAGAATTGCAGGGAAAGAAGCTCTCAGAGGGACACTCACCCTTGGAGCCAGTATCTTATTGCACCATTCTGTTTCTGTGCATGTCACCCTGTGTGCCTCAGTTTACTCATTTGCAAAGAGGGACACTACTAGTCAGCACTGTGATCGCAAGGAATAAATGTATCATTGTGGGTAAACAGTGCCTGGCAAGTAGCAAGTGCTATGGAAGCGTTTGCTTTTGGTATTTGGGTTTCAGACCATCTCAGGAAGCAAGGAAGTGTGGGCTCAGGCGGGCATGAGAAGAAAGTTCCCGTCCTTCCTCTGTCCATCTCACCTCCCGGTTCCTAGCACAGTGCCTGGCTTACAGCAGCCTCTCCATAAACGGGTGATGGACACTGAGTTTCTGCCTGGTTTCTTCCCCATCCAATCCTAGTTAACAGCTCCACAGATGGGAACTGGGTCTTCAAAAGGACAAACAGCCTGCAGAATACCTATTGGCGGGAGTCTCCTGTTTCTGACTCCTTACTTTGCCCTGCCCCATCCTGCCTCACTCTGCCCTGCTTTCTCTGTCCAGACTGGTATGGTGATCACCCTCAGCAACCCTGCTGGGCCTGCCCCTTTCCACCTGCCCCTGCAGAGCCCTGAACTGGGACATAAGAAATACGCCTTTGCTGATGAAGAGACCTTGGGGCCCACCATGAGTGATGGGGTCCCAGGCCCTCGTACAAGGAGACCCCAGTGCCTGAGGCAGGTTGTGGTGTGTAGTCTTCCCATTTTACAGATGAGGAGACTGAGGCTCGGGGCATTGCCTGTTACTCAGGTGATGCCGAGGTCTGCACCCAGGTCTGTCTGAGTACAAACTCATCTTTCCATCACAAACCATCACTCCCCTCTTCTGCCTCTCCTACTTCATTTCTCGTCATTCAACTTTCCATGTGGCAATGTGGCCCATTCCTCCTGGGAATTCTCTCTGAATCCGTTGCAAGACCTCAGAACCTGTGAATATCTCCTAACCTACAAAATCTTCCTTCTCTCCCCTCCTGTGGAAGCCCCCTCTACACACGCACCCACAATACTTCAGTTCATTGGGTGTATATTTTTTTTTCGGATTGTCACAATTTTTTAAAAATCCTACCAAGTGGACTGGGGGTGGGGAAGTCAAGTAGTTACTATATTTATACAGTGAATGGATTTAGGTGATAATAAAGGCAGATGTTGCTATAGCAACTGCAGCTCTAGGATCCATACACATCTTCATGCCTTTGTGCAAAGTGCACGGAATTGCAGCAACCACGATGCAGAGCCAGACACGCTGACCATGGTGGGCAGGTCAGGGCCTGCACACACCAGGATCCTTAGCCCCAGAGCACTGGCTATAGGGCTGTCTCAAGGTGGACCTGGACAGCAGCTCAGCCTCAGGAAGACCGGCCAGAAGGCGACCTCTCACCCTTACTCAGCGTTTCTTTCCCTCTTTTTTAGGCTGCTTCTGAATTATACTAACTAGTTGATGACAGCCTGGGTCATTTCCTGAATATGACCTGGAGGTATTAGGCTGGGGTGTTCATTCTGATAATAACCCACCAGGGGGAGAGGGGGGAGTGCAGGCTCTATGTGCTGTGCGGTGAGATGGCACAGGCCACTTACCCTGGGACCCCACCCTTTTTGTGGGGTGCTCCTGCTCAAGGATCTCCTTCGTCTCCTCTTAGCCCCAAGCACCCAGAAGTACACAAGCTTGCACTCACTCACCCAGTCAAGCCCTGTCCTTGGCACATCATACAAAGGAGGAAAGTCACTGGAATTTAAAAGGTGTGAGTTCTAGCCCCTGCACTGCCACCTAGGAGCTGCACAAGTTCCCAGAATCTCCCTCCCCTCTGTTGTGGGAAACTGCTAACCTAATCGGATTCATTCACAAGTAAGCGAAAATGATAACATGTGGCAAACACATTTCAAGGATATTTGCCTTCCGCCCACCTGCCCACCCCCACAAAACAAGAACCTTCAACTAAAGAAATAAATTCTAGAGAAACTCAACCTGGAGTGAAATTAGCCAGGCAGAAAGACAAACAGCGTATGATCTTTGGGTCTAAAAAAGCTGAACTCATGGGAACAGAGAGTAGAACAGCATTTACCAGGGACTTGGGAGTGGGGAGGAGATGTTCATCAGAGTGCAAATTTGGGACCAGCAGGTGGAATGGGGGTTAAAAGCACTGTACTCTCACATGGTCAAGCATGGTTCAAGTCCCAAACCTGGCAGCTTGAAAAATATCACACCAGGCATGTGTGTGTGTGAGTGCTGAAGAGGAGAATGGAAGAGAAGGGATTGTAGCATGGCCATCCCCTAAGGAGGGTGAATTCACACTTTCCCTCTGACTGCCTTTTTCAGTCTTTCTCCAATGAGTGCATGCACCCTATGGAAAAAGAAAAAGCAAACTTTAGTCCTAAGGGCCCACCGTGAGCAATCTAATGTGCAGCATGGGTGGTGACAGGGGTTAATTTGAGTGTGATAATGACTACACGATGTGTCTTTCTGTTTGTGTATCGGATCAAATCATAGGTACACAATCTTTACTTTTAACCAAATATTTTATTTTTAAATTTAATTAAAAATTTAAAAGAAAATCTCCCTTTTAAAAAAAGGGATGAAATGTAAATGGTAGAATCCAGGCATTAACTAACTAGTGAGGTACAGTCTTCTATAGCAAAGGGCTCCCATAATGACCATCTACGCACAGGCCCACTGTCATGACATGGCCTGAACCTACTCACCTTGAAGCAAGAGGATACTCCGAGCTCAGAGCTTGGTAAGGAGGTGAGCACTATAGTTACGAAGGCTATGGTGGCTGTGTGCTCTGAGGAGGACCGCCAGAACCAGAAGGAGGTACTAGCTGTGCAGATGTGAGCAAGCTGCCCTGTCTCTCTGCACCTGTGTCTTCATCTGTGAACTGGAGACAATGTTGTCCCATGTGCTTGTTTCCATATGATTTTATCTGCTGCACACTTTGGACTATCACCTATTTCTTTCTTTTTTTTTTTTAATTTGCCAGAGGGTAGGTGTGCTTGCCAGAGAGAGAGTGACCAGGGAGGAAGAAAGAATCCCTCCATGGGCGTAATCCCTTCTCCCCTACCTCTCCATCCAGTTGGGACTTTGGGCATGCATTCTTATGCATCCAGTGTGTTCCACCAAGTCTTGGATTTGAATTGTGTAGTCAGCCACGTGGGCTATGGCTCCCTTACCCGCCAGGCCCCAGGACCAGCCCTATCACCTATTTCTAACATGGAACATGGCTCCTAATGTCTCATATCCCAACACCCATCCCAGATCTTTTCATTGCATGCTACAACCCATATGTCAAGGAGCCAGCTGGCCACCACGTGCCTCTCAGAAACTTCAAACTCAGTATACCCCCAACTGAGCCCATCATCTTCCCCAGTGAACCTGCCTTCCCATGTTGCCTGTCTGTCAATAGCACCATCTTCTACTTTATGCCTCTCCTTACATATGCACAGGACCAGCCAACCACCCAGCTCTGTGGCCTTACCTCCCAAGTATTTCTGGATGGCTTCTCTAATCCTTAAGCAATTACCCAAGTTCTACCATCAGTGTTTGTAGACTCTAAGAGTTCTTCTTCTCCCAAGTCTTGTCCCCATTAATCCCACCCTCCCCAGACCTTCTAGAGAGCCCCTTATACCATGCAAGGGTGAGGAACTGGCAGGGAGAACGGAGTACCACATGGCCGACTGTGGTTCGAGTCCTGGACTGACAGCATACCTTCTCACTACCCACCTCCAGAACAAATTTGAAAATAATAATAGATTTTGGGGGCCAGCAGGTGGCGTGGTGGTCAAGGGCGCTGGACTCCCACATGACCAACCACAGTTTGAGTCTCGAACCTGGTGGCTTACTTTCTCACTTTCTCTGTCTCTGTCCCTCTCTAGTCAAATTAAAATAAATAAATAAATAGGCAGATAGATAGATAAAGTTAAATAAAATAATTCTTTTTAAAAAGTAAATAAGAATAATAAATTTTTAAAAATTAAATTATAAAAAATCCTAAAAAAAAATCATGCAGGACCTAAGACCGCAAACCATACAATTACTGGTAGAAAATACTGGGGAAATTCTGGGAGACAGTGGGGTAGGAAAAGACTTCTTAAGCAAGACCCCCAAGACTCAGGCAATAATCCCCAAAATAGACAGGTGGGATTACACCAGATTAGGAAGTTTCTGCACAGCAAAGGACACCATAATTTGCGTACATCAACAACCCTCAGAATGGGAGAAATTTTTATTAACTGTGCCTCAGATAAAGGACTGATAACCAGAATACACAGAGAACTCAAATGGCTTAGCCAGAAGAAAATGATTAACCCAGTTAAAAGATGGGAAAATGAGCTGAACAAACAACTCTCTAAGGAAGACATATGAACAGTCAAGAAGCATATGAAAAAATGCTCAACATACTTCATCATAAGTGAGATACAGATCAAAACCACAATGAGATACCACCTAACCCCAGTCAGAATGGTGAAGATTAAAAAAACAAAAAGTGATAAGTGTTAGATAGGGGTCTGGGGAAAGGAAACACTTCTACATTGTTGGTGGGAATGGAAATTGATCCAGCCACTGTGGAGAACAATATGGAGGGTCCTCAAAGAACTTCAAATAGAACTACCATATGATCCAGCAATTCCACTCCTGGGTATCTACCCAAAGGACAGGAGAATGCTCAGTCAGAAAAGAACTTACAAAACTATATTTATTGCAACATTATTCACAATTGCTATGACATGGAACCAACCCAAATGTTTACAAACAGATGAATAGATTGAAAAAGTGGCACATATACTCCATGGAATATTATTCAGCCTTAAAAAGACAAGGCCCTGGAATTTGATAGAAAGTGAACAAATATGGAAGATTTGTTGCTGAGTGAAGCAAGTTGGGCTATGAAAGAGAGACATTGTATGTCTCCACTTAACATATACTGACTGTCCACACTCTATGGTAGAGACTGAAAGACTGGAGGACATAAAAGCATTAAAAATTGTTATGGACATTTGACACAAAGTGGAAGGAGAGTGTGGGAGGGCAAGAGCACAGGAAAGGAAATTCAGGGGAAAAAATGGAGAGGTAAGATATTTATGGGACACAGATATGGTTTATTACCTGTTGATGAGATGTGTATAGTATTCTCAACTAGACTGAGATGTATATCATGCTGGGTAAAGTCTCTACAATCTAAATGATGTATAGTGATTGAATGTATAAATAATGATAATAATAATAAAGAAAAAAGTATGCAGGGGTGAGAATGTTACTCCCCATCATCTACAGATAAATCCAAACTACCAGATGAGGCCCTTTGGGATACAGTCTCTGCCATCTTCCCAGCCTTACTACCCTCCACCCCCTCATACTCTTCACTCTAGGCTCACAGTCCCTTCAAAATCCATGGTATCTCTTACCTTCATGCCTTTGCTTATCTGTATGTCTCCTCTGCTTCAAGAGCCCTCTCACCCTACATATAATCCCCCCCTTTTGTCTCCTTTTTCTATTCATTCATATCAGGCATTCCCTCCTCCAGGAAGCCCCTCTGAGTTTCTCAGACTAAGCTCCTTCTTGTCAACCTCACCACACTGACTCTGTGCATGTG
>NW_006159534.1:3112074-3127987 GCF_000334495.1 Tupaia belangeri chinensis | reverse complement strand
TATCAGAAGGCCACCTCCCCTGCAGCATGGACTAACCACAGCGCCTTTGTACATGGGCCTCTGGTTCCTAGCAAAGTGCCTGGCCACTAACCAGGACTCCAAGTTATATCTGATGAAGCATGAATAATGGAACATCTGGAAGAGAATCATTCTCTTAAAATTGAACCTCATGGGGGAACCAGCAGTTAGCGTAATGGCTATGTCGCTGGACTCCCACGTAGTCGACCGCGGTTCGCATCCCGGACCTGGTGGCTTAAAACTCACGCCGGGCGCATGTGCGTGCGTGCCCAAGATCCCGAGAGGAGAATGGAGGAGAAGGGATTGCGGCATGACCATCCCCTCTGGGGGGTGATTTCTCGCTTTCTGTCTCTATGTCTCTCTCTGTCTGTCTGGCGAGCGCACGCGCCCTATAGCAAAAACCTCTCCAAAAAAAAAAAAAAATTGAACCTCATGGACCTTGCAGAATTATTTTCTGTCCAACTGAGCCAAGGAAAATCAGTGCTAACCCGGATGGCCATCTCCATGTGGAAGCCGTGACAGTCAGTTTTGTGTACCAACCAGGCTGTAGTAGTCAGTTATCCAGATGAACACTAATGCAGGGGTTGTGCTGAAGGCATTTTGTAGGTGTGTTAATATCAACAATCAGAGGGCCCACAGATGGTGTAATAGTTAAGGCTCTGGATTCGCACGTAGCCAACTGTGGTTAGAGTCCTGGATCTGGCGGCTTAAAACTCAGGCCGGGTGCATGTGCGTGCGTGCCAAAAATCCTGAGAGGAGAAGAGAGGAGAAGAGATTGCAGTATGGTCATCCACCCCTCACCACCACCACCACCAGGAGGTGTTGAGTTCTTGCTTTCTGTCTCTCTCGCTCTCTGGTGAGTGCATGTGCCCTATAGCAAAAATCTTTAATTAATTAGTTAATTAAATATTGACAATCAGTTGGCTTTAAGGTAGGGCGATTACCCTCAATAATCTAGCTGGGCCCATTCCAACCAGTCGAAAAGCAGAGAACTGAGCAGAACTGAGGCCTCCCTGAAGAAGCAATTCTGCCTGTGGACAGCACTTCAGCTCCTACTCAGTTTCCAGCCTGCCCTTCCTGAGAGCCAGCCCTATGGATTTGACTTGCCAAGCCATCTCCACAACTGTGGAAGCCATGTCTTTGAAACCCATCCTCCTGGTTCTGTTGCACTGCAGAAGCCTGACTGAGACATTGGCCTTCCAGGCCCTGCTAGACCCTGGACTGAGCAGACCCTTCGCTTTGAGCACTGCTCTTCCAGGGAGGGGAGGCACACTTAGGGGTTCTTCAGATGCCACTTTACAGTAGCTTTCAGTGTCCTCTAGAATTGGGTGAGGGGTGAAGGCCCAGGACAACCTCAGCACAGGTGGTTCAACAGCTTGTGCAGGGCGGCACATCAGGGCTATCAGGAGGTAGCCGCTCTCCCTGTCCAGAGATCCCCAGCAGACCAAGTCTGAAGCATCAATAATTTGTATTGATGAGAAGAAGAGGCTGCTGTACATTATTGAACTTGGCCAATTAACAAGTAAACAAACATGCAATTGCAAGCCAGAGCCCCAGCTAACCCAATGTACTCGGCTCATTTAATTTGACATGAGTCGTTCGGTTTTAATTAGGACAATGCTTCACGTTATATTAGTAGGAGTTCTTTAGTGTATGTTGTGGAAATAATGAAAGCTTAGCAACGAGACCTATTTCAGCACTCTGCTATTAAAGCTTCACTGAGAAGGGAGGTGAGGCTGCCAGGTTCTTTGTGGAAGTGATTGGGGCTGGGAATTAGCACTGTTAGAAAGAGCTAGGTGAGACAAAGTCTGGCAAAGCCCCCAGACTCGAGCAAACCAGGAATGCAGCTCCTGGAGCTGGGGATGAAGCCCACGTGACTGCCACAGTGACCTGCTTCACAGGTCAGCAAGGCCTGACACATACCCACCCCCAGCACCCCAGTGACCAATAGACAGACAGTGAAAGACAATGTCTCAACTTGGGTCTGACCTGATCACACGTGAACCCTATTAACCAGAGCCTTCATTATACCATCTGCCCTCTAATAGCAGAATTAAGATTCCTGCCTCACACACTGGTGGACGAAAACTGGGCCTCTGTTCCTTTCTTCTGCTTTCTCAAGTGCACTTGGTCAAGCCACTCTGTAACGAGATGGTTCTGTGGATGCCCAGAAGCTGGATAGCTAGATGGGCTGCCCCGCCTCACCCACCAGATTGTAGCTCCGTCCCTATTTCTGGCCTTCCTTCCAGTGTCTCCCCGTTCTCTGCCCCGCCATCATTTGTCCCTCAGCAGAGAAGCATCCTACCACTCTGTTCCTGCTCCATCATTGGCAATTTTAGTCATCTTCCCTCATTGGTGGAACAAGAGGGTTGCCTTTTTTTTTCAGTTTTGTTTTTTGGTTGTTGTTGTTTCTTTTTTGCTATAGGGCATGTGTGCTCACCAGAGAGAGAGGGAGAGACAGTGAAAGGGAAAGGAAGAAATCACCCCCCTCCACCACCCAGCAGCAGGGATAGTCACACTGCAATCCCTTCTTTCTCATTCTCCTCCTGAGATTTTGGGGACTCATGCACATGTGCCTGGCATGAGTTTCAAGCCACCAGGTCTGGGACTCCAACTGTGGTCAGCCATGTGGGACTCCAATACCTTACCCACTACGCCACCTGCTGTCCCCTCAAGAAGGTTATCTTTTAAAGCAGTTTTGGGTATCTTGGATAAATGGAAGACATTTGTCTGGGGAGAGAAATAATCACTCCTCTGCTCAAGGTCACCTGCATGTTCCTGGGAGGGCGCTGATCTGAGAGACAGGAGTTGTGCTCTGTCACGTGTCCAGCTCCAAATCCTGGGTAAGTCCCTCACTCCTCCAGGCCAAGGTTTCTCTTCTGTAAATGAAGGGGTTACGTAAAACCTTCTTTGCCTCAAATTTCTGAGATGAAGGGGAACAAAGCTCTTTTCTCCAAGGCCACTTCTTTTACCATGTGTCTCTGTCCTAGGTCTCTCTTACTGTCTCTCTCCCAAATCCCTCACCCCTCTCTCTCCCCCGCCCTCAGTCCCTCCCTCTCCCCTCAGATTTCAGGGATTCTCCACTGAGGCAGAGTATAAATCTCTGTCACCATGGTCCGCAGCCCTAGGCTGTGTACCTCGGTTGCTTGGCCAGCGGAAATGGTCCCGGAAGCCCTGAGTGTGATGGGAGGGAAATGCTGGTGGGGCGTCGACTACTACAATGGGAGTGCTTTAAGGAAGCCCACAATCCTCGGGGCCCTGCAAGGTGAAGAAATGGAGAACCCCAGGGTTTGGTAATAAAACTGGGGGCCTTGGACTGTGTATGTGTGTGTGGAAGGGGTACATCGTCCTGACTCATTTACCCCGTTCATGAACAATTAGGTTGTCAGAAACATAATAATGTAATTTTTCCATTTTTGTATGCAAAATTGCCCCCATACCTTTTCTGACAACACAACATTAACTTAACACTGCTGTGTGTGGCACGGGCTCAGCGTCATTAATGAGCATCAGAAGGTCCTCAAAGTACGTGGGGGACAGCGCAAGAGATGGACACGGCTAAAGACCATGCAACACAGACAATGCACAGTGGGTGGCTGGGCGAGCAGGAGAAGGCCAAGAAATCCACTTCGAGGGGTGAGAACAGACTTCTCGAGGAGAAGGCTGTCAGATAAGAGCTGAGAGTGAGAATGTCTTCGTCTAACTCAGTCTCAGCAGCACCACCATGGTGGCCTCCTCCCCTCCTTCAGTTACCTTTCCTCCCAGCCATCCACATCGTCCTCATCTCCTTCGCCCGTGCCAACTTGTCTTCCAGACCTTTAGCTGTGAGGCCCCAGCACTGTGTCCTCAGACCTCCTTCCTCCTCCTTCGCTTTCTTCAAAATCTCTTCCATTTGTTTGTCTAAGTCTTCCCGCCACTGGGGACTGCCACGTTTCATTGGTAGCTCCAATTTCTCCCCTCTAAGCACCAACTCAACTTCTCTCCTTCAGGTCTAGCTGGTATCCTTAACTGAAGGGGACCAAAACTGAGCACTTGCTTTCCACCCTCACTTTCAAAAACAAAAACAAACAAAAACTACATCCCCTCAGTCTTCCCATCTCAGGACAAAACCCTGGGCCTGGAGTCCTCGAGTTCTCCTTTTCCCATAAGCCGGTGTCCAATCGGTCAGCGCAACTTGTGTTATTTCTACCTTACAAACAGAACCCTAGTCTGGCATGGACTACCTCATCACTTTCGCCTTGGTCTAAGCCACCAGCATTTCCCTGAGATTCCTGCATTCACCTCCTCACTGACCTCCTGGTCTCTGCTTCACTCCTACATCAGATCAAGTCTTTCAAAGCCAGAAGACGCCCCTCACTGCTCGGAATCTCCTGCAGTTTCCTGCGTCACTCGGCATAAAAGTCAAAGTCTCTCCTGTCACCTAGAGGAACCTCAACACCATCTGGGCCTGCCCCTCTCAGCCTCGACTGCTACCGATTCCCCCCAGCTCCCTGGCTCCTGTCCTGTGGCCTCGCTGCTGTTCCTTGAGTGTGCCAACTACTCTCTCGCCCCTCTGCCTGGACTGTCCTCCCCCAGGCACCTGCTTGACTTTCTCTCTCCCTTCAGACATCATGTGCTCAAAGGGGCCTTGGGGGCATGGACACTTTACCTGCTGTATCAGAGGGTCCTAGAAGAAGCAGATGAGACACTCAGCTATGACCTTTGGAGGGATGTTCTTGGGAGGGTGCCATTTAATGAGGAGACCAGGAAAAGATCTCGAATCCCTCAAGGACTGGAAACATTGGAAGGGTAACACCAACACTAGCACCAAAGGAGCTAAGGGAGTACTGGTGCCAGGGCCCTGGGTGCTGGGCGGAGTTGTGGCTGTAAAAAGCAGCTGCTGCAGAAATGCATCGTGCAGAGAGCAGAGGAATGAACGCCGGCTCTTTTCCACCCTCGGGTCTCCTGCTGGTGCATGCTATGGCCAAACCCCTGAGGGTGAGGAGCCCTGGTGACACCATCCATGCGGTTCAGGCTCAGCAGCACAGAGCACAGGACAGAGCCGAAGCAGGAGGAGATCCCTCAGCACATCCGTGTCTCTGGTTCCCCTCTCAACACAAGCCACATGTTCCCCCTACGCCTGTGATCATGACCCCTGACAGTCCAGAAGACGGAGACTCAGCCTGGACCCTAGGGTAAAAAAAGAGGTGGAGTAGAGTTCCCTGCTGAGCCACAAAACAGTCCCTGAGAAGTGGGGCTCTTACTACAGCTCCACCTAGCTGGTCCCGACTGATACAGTTCCTCTGCTAAAAGAGCAACCCCGCCACCCACTCTGAACTTACGAGCCCTTGTTTTCTTTTCAGACTTTCCACCAACCAACCAACTTCAATATTCATTCACGGTCTGTCTCCTGCCTATAAAATCTGCGCCATGGCAGACCTTCGATTCACTCCTGATTCTCAGTCCTAGCACAGAACCTGGTATGCTGTGGATTCTGCCAAGAGCCTCAATGAAGATGATGTTATTTCTTGGACAGATGAGTGAATACGTAAGCTCGTAATGACCAACGTATGTTAAGTTTACTTATTTATTTCTTCCATGAGCGAGAGTGACAGAAAGAGAAGTAGCCAGAGACAACACCCCCGATGAGATCTTGACACCGTGATATACCCCCAGCCTCCAGTCGCTCCTGAGTCATGGGCGGGATTATGCCCTAGGTACTCAGGTAGGTCTCCCGACTTGACCCACAGCGCGGTATGCTTTACTACTGCTCCACCTTCTGACTCCCAGCCAACATTTATTATTTTTTTTAACTATTTTTATTTATTTATATATTTATTTATTTATTTAGAGCAGAGAGAGAGAGAGAAAGTAAGCTGTCAGGCCCAGGACTTGAACCATGGTTGGCCTTGTGGGAATCCAGTGCCTCAGCCACCATGCCACCTGCAGGCCCCCATTCATTATCAATGATGCCCTAGGCACCTTCTCAAACTGAGGAAGTGGAAATGTCCTCGATTCGCTTAGTCTCCCTCGACGTAAGCAGTGCAGTAAGTCATGAGGGCATTTTGACGCCGGAGCACAAGCACCTGACCACCCTGCGTGGCCACTTCCTGTGTGAGACGGCCCTGGTGAACTAGAGGCCACTCCAGGCCCATGTCAGAGGCTGGGGGCGGCACCAAAGGAGCTAAGGGAGTACTGGTGCCAGGGCCCTGGGTGCTGGGCGGAGTTGTGGCTGTAAAAAGCAGCTGCTGCAGAAATGCATCGTGCAGAGAGCAGAGGAATGAACGCCGGCTCTTTTCCACCCTCGGGTCTCCTGCTGGTGCATGCTATGGCCAAACCCCTGAGGGTGAGGAGCCCTGGTGACACCATCCATGCGGTTCAGGCTCAGCAGCACAGAGCACAGGACAGAGCCGAAGCAGGAGGAGATCCCTCAGCACATCCGTGTCTCTGGTTCCCCTCTCAACACAAGCCACATGTTCCCCCTACGCCTGTGATCATGACCCCTGACAGTCCAGAAGACGGAGACTCAGCCTGGACCCTAGGGTAAAAAAAGAGGTGGAGTAGAGTTCCCTGCTGAGCCACAAAACAGTCCCTGAGAAGTGGGGCTCTTACTACAGCTCCACCTAGCTGGTCCCGACTGATACAGTTCCTCTGCTAAAAGAGCAACCCCGCCACCCACTCTGAACTTACGAGCCCTTGTTTTCTTTTCAGACTTTCCACCAACCAACCAACTTCAATATTCATTCACGGTCTGTCTCCTGCCTATAAAATCTGCGCCATGGCAGACCTTCGATTCACTCCTGATTCTCAGTCCTAGCACAGAACCTGGTATGCTGTGGATTCTGCCAAGAGCCTCAATGAAGATGATGTTATTTCTTGGACAGATGAGTGAATACGTAAGCTCGTAATGACCAACGTATGTTAAGTTTACTTATTTATTTCTTCCATGAGCGAGAGTGACAGAAAGAGAAGTAGCCAGAGACAACACCCCCGATGAGATCTTGACACCGTGATATACCCCCAGCCTCCAGTCGCTCCTGAGTCATGGGCGGGATTATGCCCTAGGTACTCAGGTAGGTCTCCCGACTTGACCCACAGCGCGGTATGCTTTACTACTGCTCCACCTTCTGACTCCCAGCCAACATTTATTATTTTTTTTAACTATTTTTATTTATTTATATATTTATTTATTTATTTAGAGCAGAGAGAGAGAGAGAAAGTAAGCTGTCAGGCCCAGGACTTGAACCATGGTTGGCCTTGTGGGAATCCAGTGCCTCAGCCACCATGCCACCTGCAGGCCCCCATTCATTATCAATGATGCCCTAGGCACCTTCTCAAACTGAGGAAGTGGAAATGTCCTCGATTCGCTTAGTCTCCCTCGACGTAAGCAGTGCAGTAAGTCATGAGGGCATTTTGACGCCGGAGCACAAGCACCTGACCACCCTGCGTGGCCACTTCCTGTGTGAGACGGCCCTGGTGAACTAGAGGCCACTCCAGGCCCATGTCAGAGGCTGGGGGCAGCCCGGGGCCGCAAATAGTTATGGCTGGAGTGAGAGTGACAACCAATCAATTATAGGGGGTAACCCAGAAAATTAAAAACTTTGTTTGACTACATAAAAATAATGCTAATTATAGTCATTTATGTGAACTGCTTACCATTTCTGCCTAATTAGCAGGCAGCACAACAATTATGTAGCTCTTTAACTAATGTCAACCTAACTTTGTTGTAAGTTTTATTCGATTATGACCATGAAAGCTAAAAGCAAGAGCTTAGTCCAACAATGAGTTGGTTGCTCACGGAGATTGGTTCTCTGCCCAGAATTTAAAATTAGAGAGTGACTACCTGGTCCTTAACAGTGAGTGCTTGTATTATCAGCGAGCTTCCAGACCTGAGGGTTTCGTCTGGACCAGGAGCTCCTTGAGGCCACAATGATCTATTAGGTCGTCAGGAAAGTCATGATGTATTTTTCTATGTTTTTCTATGCAAAAACACAACACGACTTCCCTGACAACCCAGTAGTTGCTTCTGATATCCTTGGCCCCTTTCCCACTCAGTCCCCCAGAGAGCAAGGACCCCTTTGTATTCATCTGTGGGACTCAACTCTAGAAAGATGGCCTGGCTCACTGGCCTCTGAGTCGCCTCTCACTGTCCATGAGCAGCAGATAAGGAAGGCCGTGAGGGTTTCGAAAGTGCTGGCTGAAGGTTCTGTTGTTGTCTAAAGAATGCTTTGGCCCAGAGAAGTTCCTATTTTGGAATTTGGTCCCAGTGGGCAGTGATTGGATCATAGCAATTGGATCATGGAGTTGCTGGTCTCATGAAATTTTTTTTTAATTTTCATTTTATTTATTATTATTGTTATTATTTTAATTTGACCAGAGAGAGAGAGGGAACGTGAGAAAGCGGCTGCTAGGTCCAGGACCTGAACTATGTTCCAGGACCCCAACCACACCACCTGCCAGCCCCATCATGAATGTTGTAATGCTGCCTTGTGACAGGCTACGTTCTTGCCCTCATAAGGAGATAGTTCTCAAGGGAGAAGGTTGTTATAAAAAAGAGACCTGCCTGCAGCTTGCTCTCTCTGCTTGTACCCACCAATCTCTGCCTGCCATGTGTGGGCTGGCCTGATGCCAGCCCGCCGCCTTTAGATTTTCTAAAGTCAGAAGTCAATAAACCTCCATTCTTTATAAATCACTTGGTCTTGGTTATTTCTGTTAGCAACATGAACTGAGACAAGTGTCACATCTATACCAGCTGTGGACAATGCCAAGAGCCTTCCTGGACCTTGCTACAGGCATTTAGAAGAGTGAGGTGAGGAGATGGGGGTGGGGAGTTGCTGGGTGGTCGAGATGCTGAGCAGAATTTTTGACATGTAACAGAGGGTGCAGGCTGCTCCCCCTGAGTTCAGTCTTTCCTCTGTAGTTCGCATGCTGGCTGAGCACACAGAAGCCCAGAGAAAGGTCCTATTTCCAGGCTCCCTTGCAACAAGGTTGGCCATTGGGATATCAACAGAAGTGATGAATGCAAATGCAAGATCTTGCACGTAAGAGGAAGAAGTAACTTTCCTCCTCTTCTCCCTCTTTCCTCAAGCTGGGGTGCAGACAGCAGTTAGAGCTAAGACGAGTCCCCTGACCCGGGATGGAATGTGGGTGTTGATATGGAAAGGCGAGAGAGAAGTGAGAGCAAGGGCCAGGGAGCTCAGAGCTTGGAGCTGCAGCCCTGCAGCACGGCAGAGCTCTGCCGCTGTGCAGATATGAGGGGCGGGTGGGTCTCGGCCGACACGCTGCAGTAGGAGTCTGGTGGGGTGCAGCGGTACCCATGGGAATGGACCTGGATTCATGTCCCGGGACCTCCCTGGGCATGCTCAGCATGTGTGTACATGCCCACAGTCCAGACTGGCTGAGACTGCTCTGTGAAAGCCCTGTTGAGTCCTCTCTCTCTCTCTCTCTCTCTCTCTCTCTCTCTGTCCCCCTCCCCCTCATTCTTTGTCTGTCTCTTTCTCATGGAAAAAATAGAGGAAGAAACATCTTTTAATGCTGCAATACAAAAAATGATGTATAAAATTACCTCCAGGATATAAATCATGGATGAATTTTGTGTTTAGACTTAGATCCCATCCTCAAGACATGTCACTAATACACATTTACAAATGTTCTGAAATCACAAAAAAAAAAAATTCAAAATCCGAAACACTTCTGGAATCAGTCATTTCTAGTAAGGGATACTCGACCTGTAGGTAAAGTTAAGATTTAAAAAAATAACATATCCTTGGGACCAGCAGATGAAGTAATGGTTATGTTGCTGGACTCCCACATAGTCAACCATGGTTCAATTCCGGACCCAGCAGTTTAAAACTCCTGCTGGGTACATATGTGTGTGTGCCCAAAATCCCGAGAGGAGAATGGAGCAGGGATAGCAGCATGGTCATCCCCCCGGAGGGTGATTTCTCACTTTCTGTCTCTCTGGCGAGTGCACACACCATATAGCAAAAATTTCTCAAAAATAAATAAATAAATAGAGGCTGGCAGGTGGCATGGTTGTTGGGGGCACTGGACTCCCACATGGTTAGCCACAGTTCAAGTCCCAGACTTGGCAACTTGCTTTCCTGCTTTTCCTCTCTCTCTCTCTCTTGCTTTGTCCCTCCAGTCAAATTAAAATAAGTAAATAAATAAATGAAGTTAAATAAAATAATTCTTTGCAATAAATAAATAACATATCCTTTATGGATACACATAGCAATCACATAGGAGAACACATGAGGATAATAAACCTTAGTTCACACTACAGTTACTTCTGAAGAGGAAGAGCAAAGAGAGCCAAAGGAGCTTCAGGGTCTCCCAGCTGATCTACAGAGAGAGAGAGAGAGAGAGAGAGAGAGGGTGTATATTTTCATTTAAAGCCAGTATGGCAAATATTAAGGTTTGTTAATGTTAAGTGATAAATACGAATGTTCACTCTAAAATTCTTTATACCTGGTTGTATGCTCAATGTATTCCATAATTAAAAAATTACCTTAATTTTCAAAGTCTATTTGTTCCATGAGCAAGAAGAGAGACAGAGAGTGCAAGAGGGAGACAGAGAAACACCGTGCGCCAACATGGTCTTGATATTGCAACCCACCCCCAGCCTTCAGTCAGCCCGGCAAGCAGGTGCCCAGCATACTCAGGGTGGTTCTCCAGACTTGAACCAGGAACTGTCCCATATGGGCTTGCCTGGCAGACTGTTACCACTATGCCCCCTAATGGCCTTAATTTAAAAAAAATAATAATTTTTTTTTTGGAGAGGTTTTTGCTATAGGGCGCGTGCACTCGCCAGACAGACAGAAAGAGACAGAGAGACAGAAAGCGAGAAATCACCCCCCAGGGGGATGATCATGCCGCAATCCCTTCTCCTCCATTCTCCTCTCGGGATCTTGGGCACGCATGCACACGTGCCCAGCACGAGTTTAAGCCACCGGGTCCAGGACTCGAACCGCAGTCGACTACATGGGAGTCCAGAGACATAGCCATTACACTAATTGCTGGTCCAATTTTAAAAATTTTTAATAAAAGGTATTCAGGGATAGCCCTGTGACCTAGTGGTTAAGGGAACTGGAACCCACATATTCAAATCTCAGCCCCCAATGGTTTGAAAAAACAAGCAGGATGCATGTGGATGCATGCCCAGGATCCCAATGGGATGGAAAAATAGAGGAGAAGAGATTGTGGCTAGACTCTGCCCCCAAAGGTAATGAGTAAAATGAATTCAATCATACAAAAAACAAAATGTGCGTGTTATACACACCTCCATTAAAGGACCCCATTGCACAGTCACTGGCTAGCTGCAGGCCTGTCACCATTAGACTGTGAACTTTGAAGGCTGAGGCTTCATCTTTCGCTCCAAGATCCCCAGTGCCTGTCCTAACGATTGGCCCAACAACTCAAGCCCCTGTTAGGTACCAGATGTTCTCTTAGACTTCAGAGACACAAACAGGTCATTCGGATTCAGCTCCCGTTTTTAATCATCTTACACCTAGCAGGCAAGACAGATGAATAACTAATTCTAATTCACTAGGTTTGCCCCCTGACAGACATTTGGCCCTGACAGTGTCTCTTCTGCTGAAAGAGAAGGCGACAAACAGGCATGAAACAGCAGCATATTGGGATGGGCGCTGGGAGAGAACAGACCGGCTCACTTCCCAGCTGCGTGGTTCACAGACAAGAGACCTTGACTTAATGCACAACTTCCTAAATCCTATGCCTCCTCCAGGAGCTTGTAGGAGACAATCCCACTGAAACACCTGGTACCTTGCCAGGACGATGAGTGCTCAGGAACTATAAGAACACATGGGGAAACTGAGGACCAAGAGGGAGGAATGACTCAGCATCATAGGCAACAAACCCAGGATTCCAAGCCCGGTGTGAACTCCCAAGGTACCTCGCACACAGGAAGAATCTTGATTTTCCTAGCTGTGCAATACATGCTGGTTGAATTGAGATTTAATGTCCAATTTTAAGTCAATCCTTTAATCATAGAATCATATCATCTTAAAGCTTAAAGAAATTCTAAAGAATAAGTCCATTAAGCACCCCTCTCAGGCCTCCATAAGAGTTCAGAAAGCTAAGACAGAAAGGTCAATGGATTTCTTCAAGATGCCCAGCAGGGCTGCCCTGGAGCATAGCAGTTAAGCAGTGTGCTCAGAAAGCCAGCCTCTACATGGCCTACTGAGGTTTGATCGTGGCTTGAAAAACACACTGGTGCATGTGCATGCATGCATCCTGATGGGATAAAGAGAAGAATTGCCGTGTGACCAAGCCCCAATGGGGGCAGAAGTGCTTTCTCTGTTTCTTTCTCTTTCTCTATCCTCTAGTAATTAAAAACAAAAAAAGTCCCCCAGCAGGATGAGGCCAGATTGGCTTGCCCACCTCCTGACACCATGTCTCCTGGTTCAGAGGTGCCTTTATACACTCCCTGGAAGCTCCCTGGACGCACTCTCTGTCTACCCCATGACACTGGTGGTCCCTGCACACTCATGGAAGTCTATCCTCCATTGGCTTTCAAGACAACACCTAGTCCTGGTTTTCTTCCTGGCTCACCGCCAGCTGCCTCCAGTCTCCTGCCCAGTAGCTCCCTCACTACCTGAGTGGTACTTGGGTGGCTTTCATGGTCTTTGCAACTTCCTGTACCTCTGGAAAGCCAGGTCAGGCCAAGGTGCAGGGCTGAAGTGAACAACTGGAAGGAGAACATCAGCTTAGGCCACCAGAATGGGAAGAGCGCAGTGACAACACTGTCAGTCCTCCGTGTCTGCAGGTCCCACATCCATGAATCAACCAACCACACCAAATATTTAGAAAATTTTTTTTAAAATTTTAAATACCACTTTAAAATACAGTGTTACAACTATTTACATAGCACTCACATTGTATTAGGTCTTTTTTCTTTTAAGAGAGATTTTTCCTATAGGACATGTGCGCTTGCTGGAGAGACAGAGAGAAACAGAAATCACGCCCCAGGGGAGATGGTCATGCCACAGCTCCTTGTCCTCTTTTGTCCTGCTGGGATTTGGGGCAAATATGTGCATGTGACCAGTGTGAGTTTCAAGCTTCCAGGTCCAGGACTTGAACCACAATCAGCCATGTGGGAGTTCAGCACCTTACCCACTATGCCACCTTACCCACTATGTACTAGGTCTTAAAGTAATCTAGAGATGATTTCCAATGCATGAAAATATGGCATTTTATATTTTATATGAGGGACTTGAGCATCCATAGGTGTTGGTGTCTGAAGGGGATCCTGGAAGCAGTCCCTCATGGCTCTGTGGGATGACTAACGGGATGTTTACTGTGCCCACCAGTGTTCTCTGGTTACATCATTTCACTGACTTCTCTGAATAATCCTGAGATAAACGTGATTATGATTCCTGCCTCACTGGCAAGGAAACGACAGCTAAGAACAGTTAGGACTTGCCCAAGGTCAGCAGGGAGTAAGAGGTGGAGCCGGCACTTAAGCCTCCTGCAACCAAGGCTTATCCCCTGTGCAATGCTGCCTCTGGAACAGAACGGGCAGCCTGTCTGTGGGGCTCTCTCCCCTCAGCAGTGGGGCAGGCTTCGGTCTGACACCAACCTAACAGATGGGGAAAATAAATCTGCATGTGTTTGAGGGACTCCAAAAGTTTGTGGAAAAATTGAATTAAATTCCATTTTTACTTTGGTGCAAAAAAATGTCAAATCCATGCATAGCTTTTACATATTTTCCATAAACTCGTTGAAGACTCCTTTATTAACCTTCTTGCATTAACATTCGGGTTCAAACTGAGGCCACAGCCTGTGCAATTGGTCTGGTCTACAATTGGGTCTCTTCTTTCCTTCCTTCCTTCCTTTCCTTTTTAAGAGAGATTTTTGTTATAGAGTGTATGTGCTCACTGGAGAGACAGAAAGTGAGAAATCCCCCCCAGTGGGATAGCCATGCTACAATCCCTTCTCCATTCTCCTCTCAGGATTTTGGGGGACGCACGCACACGCCCGTAAGTGTCAAGTTGCCAGGTCCGGTACGCAACCCACAGTCAACCGTGCGCGAATCCAGCGCCTTAACCACTACTCCCCCTACCGCCCCACCCTACTCCTCCTTTCTATTTTCACCTATTAATGCAAATGGCTGCCTCTGCATTGCTCCATCTGATGCTGCTGAGCTTTACATTTTCCCCGGGCCTTTTCCTCTACAGTCTCAAATGCCCCTTTAAAGTCCCAAAGATGAGTTTTGAGTGTGATGAGCATCCAGGCCCCAAACCCCACACCTGCTGGGGTTTCACTCGCCAGCTCCCATCACCCCAGGGGATACAGCCAGCCCTCTCTCACTTCTAACCCTCCTCCGGGCCAGCCACTACTATGTGCTCACTGGAGAGACAGAAAGTGAGAAATCCCCCCCAGTGGGATAGCCATGCTACAATCCCTTCTCCATTCTCCTCTCAGGATTTTGGGGGACGCACGCACACGCCCGTAAGTGTCAAGTTGCCAGGTCCGGTACGCAACCCACAGTCAACCGTGCGCGAATCCAGCGCCTTAACCACTACTCCCCCTACCGCCCCACCCTACTCCTCCTTTCTATTTTCACCTATTAATGCAAATGGCTGCCTCTGCATTGCTCCATCTGATGCTGCTGAGCTTTACATTTTCCCCGGGCCTTTTCCTCTACAGTCTCAAATGCCCCTTTAAAGTCCCAAAGATGAGTTTTGAGTGTGATGAGCATCCAGGCCCCAAACCCCACACCTGCTGGGGTTTCACTCGCCAGCTCCCATCACCCCAGGGGATACAGCCAGCCCTCTCTCACTTCTAACCCTCCTCCGGGCCAGCCACTCACCAGCCACGTCCCCCCTCCCTCCCAAAGTCACCCCTTCCACAGGCAGGAGGAAAGAAATGAAAACACCTCGCGAGCCCTGCAGTCCTTCTATTCCTGCTCAAAATGTCAACGTCTGCGGAGACGAATTCCAGGTTTGTGGCCGTTGTTTACCCCTGACTGGCTTCGTTTTCCTGGGTGAATCAGCCGAAGTGGGCAGTCACCGGAGGCTTGGGAGCTGAGCCCCACCACACCCTGAATTAAAGGAGATGGTGGAATGAGCCTGCTGCGTAAGTTGGGGCCTCGTCAGAGGGTTGATGTGGCGGCTACTTCAGATGGGCTGGCCGGGAGGGGAGCTGCATTCTCCAACCTATGTGATCAGACCCCGCGGACTTCAAACGCCAAGGGAAAGGGTCGCCAGCTCCCTTCAGCTCTGTCTTCAGGGGTCCCACAGGTACTTCCCACCTTCCAGATAGTACCTGTAGGTGTGGTTCTTCGTGGGGGCACCTGTCCACAGGTAGACCAAACTGCTCTTGGAGGCACCGATTTGCACTCTCAAGCCCTTGGGCTCCTGCCCTGTCACCAGAGATCAGCCCTCTACCTCCACGGCTGGTTAAATAAACAAGAGCTTCTCGCTTCTTGCCTTAGGACCCTGCTTCACATGTGTACAAAATACAAAATGTGTACAAAATACAAAATGCGGCTATTTGTTTCACAACTTACACATCTTCTCTCATTTGCTCTTTACAAAGATGTTAAAATGTTATGTTTTGGAAAATTGAAGCTGAGAGAGGTTAACTAATGTTATTAAGGTCCCAGGCTAAGCTAAAATTTGAATCTACATCTGTTAGGTCCTTGGAAAAGTCATCATATATTTTTCTGGTTTTCTATGCAAAAATGTCATGACTTTCCTGACAACCCAATGTAACATATAATGCAAAAGCCCATCCTATGAACCATTTTGTTAGACTCCCATCATGTCTATGTAAAATACTATCTAAAGAGTACAAGTGGCGGGACCAGCAGTTAGCATAATGGCTATGTCACTGGACTCCCATGTAGTCGACCAGGGTTCGAGTCCTGGACCCAGTGGCTTAAACTCATGCC
>NW_006159534.1:3089377-3111820 GCF_000334495.1 Tupaia belangeri chinensis | reverse complement strand
AACCGCTCAACTCACAAACACCTTCGTAATGGTCTCCCAGACCAGAAAGGCACTGGAGGGGCGAACCACTCTCACAGAATGCAGAACCAGGCCAGTAACACAGGGGTTGATGCTGCGGCTCATTCTCCATTGGCACCTCAGATCCCTCCCCGACCCTCTCCGTCTTGTCCGGGCTCAGAAGTTGGCCTCCGCGGGCTGTGCACGGGGCACTGTTGACCTTCCAGTTCTGGTTTCGTCCATTGCAAGACCCCAGCAGGACAGGAGCAGCAGCAAGGGGTGCTGGGTATTAGCTCCCTCTGCTCCTGCTGTGTCTTGCCATGGTGTGGGCAGTGCTTGCCTATCTCTATGATGACAGCCTTGAGGGGGACTCTTCTTCCAAGACCCAGCTCTCCGGGGGCACCAGCAATGTAGCCCCTGCTATGGTCTGAATGTACCCTTCCAAAAATGCATGCGTTAACATCCGATGGGGGGGCAGCAGGTGGCATGATGGCTGAAGCACTGGACAGTCACGCAGTTGATCGCAGTTAGATTCCCCGACCTGGTGGCTTGAAAGACACCAGATGTGTGTTCATGTATGCCTGAAATCCCGAGAGGAGAAGGAGGAGAAGGGATTGTGGCATGGCCATCCTCCCTGAGGACTGATTACTTGCTTTCCGTCTCTCTGTCTCTCTCCAGAGAGTACACATGCCCCACAGAAAAAAAAATTGGTGAGCCATCATGAAGATACCAAGAAGACAGCAACTTAACCTAACTATGGGCTTAAGAGGTAGAGCCTTTGAAAGGTGATTAGGATTGGGTATGGTTCGCAGGGTGAGGCCCCCTACCCGAATCCTGCTGGGTTCATGAAGAGAAAAAAGGAGACACACAGACGCTCTCTGCTCTGCACAAGCTCCTTCCTGTCAGCATGGAAGCCCCGCTATCCACCAAAGAGAAGACCCTCCCCAGACGCCGCCTGTGGACCTTGGGCCGCCAAGCTCTGAGCTGCTTAAATCTCTCTTAGATCACTCAGACTCAAGAATCTCTGCGAGCCACAGAACAAGTTAGGCCAGTGCCCTTCCTGTGGCCTGCAGGGGGAGCAGCTTCCAGCTCTTGGTCGTCCCTGGCATATCTCCACTGCATGTGGGTCTCAAACCCTGTCCACACATAAACACCCTCACTAGACTTCCTTCAGCCAAGCCATCTATCTACCACAGGGAACCGAACTGATAGAGATGGGTGGTGCAAAGCAGGCAGAGAGGAAGCAGGGAGAGGAGGCCCAGGGTTTCCCGACCATCGGCAGAGATGGAAGCAGGAGAGCAGGTTGTCCAACATGGGTATTCACACACCTACCACGGGGTGTGTTGGCGTCCCACCCTCCTTCCAACCTCTTTTCTGAATTCACTCATGCAGATATGGGTTTTGCTTGAAAAATCTTAGAGCAGGTAGATTGCATCTAAAAGAAAGAAACAAAACAGAACACCGGAATTGCATGGAGTCACCTTTATCTACCCACCAGGCTATCAGGAAGGGCTGTCGGCCATCTTCTCAGGAGGTACCCATGGGGCAAACACTGCATTCTCTTCCCCTTCAGATAGCTAGGCGTGGCCATGGCCGCTGCAGTTCCTGGTACTCCCTGCAAACCTCAGCCCCAGGAACAGTGGTGGCGACTGATAGCAGAGGCCATTCATTCAAAGACATGATGGTCTCTGCAGGCTGTGCACCTGTCTGCTCTCTGGCCCTTGCCCTCCTCTGTCTTGGACCACAGGAGACCCCTGCCCCTTTGCCTTCTGGCAGGTTCAGTCGGTGAAGGCTCCCATGGAAAACTGGAGGGTGACAGGTAGGGAGGAACCAGAGTATTGCTTTTCATCTCTCTCTGCTCTGCATGGTATTTCCCGGTAAAGGCTCTGTCTTCCCATAATTCCAGCTCTTCCCTGGCTAAATACCCTCTGTTGAAAGACCTACAATTGGGATGACTGGTGGTGTGTAGTGCTTGGGGCTCTGGACTCACACATGACTAACCATTGTTCAAGTCTTGAACTTGGTGGCTTGCTTTCTCACTTTCCCTCTCTCTCTCTGTCTCTCACACAGCTGGCAAGGGACAGAGCAGAACCAAACCAGGCCTCCTGACCCCACAGCCCCCAGCGACACCATCCTGCCACCCTGACAGCCTCGGAGATCTCCAGACCTTCGTATCTTCCTATCTCACCAAAGTTTCCACTTCCCACTGGAACCTTATTCCTGGGAGGTGGGGTTGGTTCCCTATGGGGATGTAGAGGCTGTCACGCAGGTTCCCTGACTTGTCTGGATCAGAGCAGACTGAGGACCTAAACCACCGCACATGCCAGGCCTGTAAAGAAAGCTCTCCTTGCTTTCGTTTCTTTGCTTAGGCCTTTATTTGCACGCAAGAAAATCCTGGGTCGATTTAGGAACTCCACCCCTCATATACAAATGCACCTTAAAATGCTCTGGATTTGAAGAGAAAACTTATCCTAAACTCTTTTCTAGAGGAACGAAAAAGACACCGCCTCAGCCAGCGCCCCCTCCAGACCACCACCACTACAGCCCCTCCACCGTCCGGGAATATTACATAACAACCTACAGGCCCCACGGTAATTGGTCTGGGTGTAGCGCTCTCCGATTCTCTTGCTGAGTGGCAATGATGGGAAACAGCACATTCCTGGCTTCTCTCAGGTAGTTCAATGCAAATCCAGACCCGATGTGAACAACACGGTGAAATAATGAGATTTCACCTCCCAGAGAGGAGGTTATGTAACTGGAGGTGAGCCCATTAGCAACAACAAACCCACCAGGCAGGGTCAGAGAGAGACGGCTGCATTCTGAGCACTCCGTTTGGGTTCTGATGGGGCACCAGGTGGAGCCTGAGAGCAGGACCCACTACAGACACGTTTCAAGGCCCCGAACTGGAGGCCCTGGCAGCACTAGCAGGCGAGGCTCTAAGGATGGCATCTCTTCCTCCAGCTCTCAGGACTCTCCGGCCCTTCTCCCTCCCAGTCAGCCTTCCTTTCTGCTTCCCTCTGTGACCTCCCGGCGCGGTTACGGGTCAGTAACCTCGTCAGCCCCTCACATAGTTCAACCTCACCAGAGATGGAGGAGTGGCCAGAAAGGGAGTCCACCTCCATGCACTTTCACACACTTACTGCCTACAGAACACCTTCGCAGTGCCACAGAAACGACAATGAGCTGTCGTCACAGACTTGACGGTGGGAGGAATTTTGATACAAGCACCACCTCCAAGCAGGTCATGACAATATCTCGGCGAGAGCGGGCGGCTGTCAGAGATCACCCCAACACACATGCACGCACTCACTGCACAGACGGCAGTACAGACACTCTCAGCGCCTCCCACAGCTGGTTATACGTGGACTCAACTCTCTGGTTCTCAGCCCCATTCCAGAATTCCCTGGCCACACAGCAGTCTCCCTCCATGCTCTCAGCACAGACTCTCAGCCCTCTTTTCTCCCAGCAGCCCATCATAGCCTCACAGGGAGTCTCCCTTCCCATCTGCTCTCCCCACAATCTGTTCTCAATGCAGCACCAAAGTGGTCCTGCTCAAGCATAAATCAAACCAGATACTCTGCTCAAAGCCCTCTATGGCCCCAAGATTCTTACCCTGGTGTGGGTGGGCCTGGTTTAATCAAGTGCTCATTTAAAAAAAGAGAGAGAGAGAGAGAATCTAGTGATTAGAGAGAATAAGTCAGAAAGAGTCTAAGCAAGAAAGGTCCCTTGCCAAACTGCCATGTTGGCCAGCCTTAGTGGTGCAGTCGGTGTTGTACTAAGCTGCCGTGCTGGAAGCCACATGGCCAGCCCCAGGTGCATATCCCTCCCCAGTCAACCTGCAGCACATGTCTGAACCCTGACAAGCTGGAGGGCTCAGGGAAGGGGATCGCAGTGTGACAAGACACTGTCGAGGGTGTCCACTCTCCCTCATGCATGCACATGCATTCTCTATCATGAATAAAACAAACCTTTAAAAAAGTCCATGTCCTAGAGAAGGCTGCATGGCTTTTGGCAACTGAGAATGGGTCCGGGCTGATCACAGCAAGAGAGTGGGGATCTGGGTCCTACAACTGCAAGGAACTCAATTCTGCCAACGATCATCAAACCTGGAAATGGATCCCAAGTCTCAGGTGAGATTACAACCCTGGTGAATGTTTTGATCTCAGCCTAAGAAGACCATGAACAAAGGACTTTGTGAAAACTTGCCAGACTTCTGAGCCTCAGAAACAGTGCAATAATACATTTATATTGTGTTAAGCCACAGTTGGTAGTACTTTGTTACATTCTGAGATCATACCCAGAGTGCTCCTTAAACATGCCAGGCATGTGCCCAAGATCCAGGGTTGGCTGTATCTAGGGACGGGTCACAGCATCAAGACCCTCCTGGTGGTGCTTTCTCTCCACTCCTATGTCTCTCTTGCAGATGGAAGATAGATGGTCATGATAGATGATTGATTGATTGATTGATTAATAGATAATATAGATAGATTTTTAAAAACATAGAAGGGCCAACCCAGTAGTCTAGTGGTTAAGGAAGTCAGATCCCACATAGCTGACCGTGGTTTGAGTCTCAGCTCCTACTGCTTGAAAAACTCACCAAGTACATGTAGTCATGCCCAAAATGCCAAGAGGAAATGGAGGAGAAGGGATTGCAGCCTGACAATTTCCCACTGGGGAGTGCTTTCTCTCCCAGTGCATGTGCCCTTGGCAATTGATAAATAGAAAACTAAAATATCTTCCAATGGTTCTCCTCTCAGAGTGAAAGAAAAAGTGTGAGCCTAACCTCTCTCTGCTTTTGCCCGCATACACCATGAGCTGGCCCATGGACCAGCCATGCACTCACCTCAAGGCCTTTACACCTGTTCTTGCCTTTACACATTTTACACATGCATTCTTCCCCCCAAACATCCATATGGCTTCCTACTTCACCTCTTGGGGAGCCTATCCTCACATCCACTCCACACTGCCAATCCTCTGTATCACTCTTCTTTGTTTCATTCTTCTTTTTCTTTTTTTTTTTTTTTTTTTTTTTTTTTTGGGAGAGGTTTTTCACTATAGGGAGCATATACTCGCCAGACAGAGAGAGACATAGGGACAGAAAGCGAGAAATCACCCCCCAGGGGGGATGGTCACGCTGCAATCCCTTCTCCTCCATTCTCCTCTCGGGATCTTGGGCACGCACGCACACGCGCCTGGAGTGAGTTTAAGCCACCGGGTCCGGGACGTGAACCGCGGTCGACTACGTGGGAGTCCAGCGACATAGCCATTACGCTAACTGCTGGTTCCCTGTTTCATTCTTCTTCAAAGCAGTCTACACCTGCTGATAGATCATAAACTCAGTTAGCAACTTTGTCTGCCCACCAGGATGTCAATTTCATGAGCACAGGGATTGCTTTTAACTCTTCTGTCCTTGGTATATCCCAAGTACCCAGCTCAGGACCTGCCACCAAGAAAATACCCTGTACTCTGCTGAATGACTACATGAGTCCTCTTCAGGCCCCCTTTGATCTTAGCTGTTCTCAGTTATGTGGTCATTATGTACTGTTTAAGACCTAGACTACATTCTACCTTCTCCAGGAAGTCTTTCCTTCACTGACCTCATGTGCAGGTACTTCACAAAGTTGTTCAAAAATGGGATTAAAGTACAAGTTCATTTTGATGCAAAAAATGTTTGAAATCTATGCATAGTTTATTTTTTTCTCTTATTTATTATAATAATCTTTTTTATATTACATTGAATCACATATATCCTTACAGTGTATTACACTTCTTTTTTCCAGCATAATTATCATGTATATCAGCTGAGACAAAGACAATACTATCCACATCATCATCATAAAATAACTTTTCATATTTTTTTCACATTTTATTGTATCACTAAAGATCTTAATTAATTAAAAAAACTTTCAATATCAAGCACAGTTGATGTATACATATTTAAGAATGCATGTCTGACTTTAGGCATAAGCTTCAGTGAGTAAAGTGAACATACTAGAAATTAGCACCTCGCTGGAGCTATATAGCTTACTGCAATCATTAAATAAGTATTAAATAGGTATTTTAATGCATTTTTTATTTAAAAAATTATTTTTAATAGATCAAAATCCAAAAATGTTAAGAGAAATTTGCTTAAAACTTAAAGCCTGGAAAAAGGTTAGGTTTCAGTTCAAATAGTAAGTAGATGAATCTATCAACAGTTCAGAAGACAAAAATCCTTAAACATGGAAATCAAAGCTTCAAAGAAAATCAGTAATGTTTTAGTCTAAAGTCAAAATATTCTATTTTACTAGTTTGAACTCACATAATTAATCTCTCTTCTATTGAATTTGCGTTGTTACTATGGTCTGATCTTTCCATTTATACTCTGGAAGTTAACATTAAAGTCCAGACTTATCCCTACTATTAGGCTGGGCATTCTTTTGGTTCTTTCTTTCTTTCTTCTTCTTTTTTTTTTTTTTTTTTTTTTTTTTTTTTTTTTTTTTTTTTTTTTGAGAGAGGTTTTTACTATAGGGTGTGTGCGCTCAGAAAGAGACAGAGAGACAGAAAGTGAGAAATCACCTTCCCGGGGGGATGGCCATGCCACAATCCCTTCTCCTCCATTCTCCTCTCAGGATCTTGGGCATGCATGCCTGCACACCCAGTGTGAGTTTAAGCCCCTGGGTCCAAGACTTGAACTACATGGGGAGTAGTTTGGTCAACTGTATGGTGAGTCCAGCAACACAGCCATTACGCCAACTGCTGGTCCCTCTTCAGCACTTTTTGGAGAGCTGGTATGGTGCCGGTAAATTCTTTCAGGCTCTGTTTATGTGAGTATCTTTTTGTCTTTTTTTCCTATATGAAAGATAATCTTGCTGGGTATAGTATTCTTAGTTGAAATTGTTTTTCACTTACCACTTTGAATATATTTCCCCATTCTTTCCTTTCTTGCATTGTTTCCAATGAGAGATCTGATGTTAGCCTTATATCCTTAGAAAGTAACGATGTTTCTCTCTTGCCAGTTTTAGTATGCTGTCTCTGTCTGTGGTTTTGGCCAATCTGGCTATGATGTGCGTAGGGGAAGGTCTTCTTGGGTCGATTCTATGTGGGGTCCTTTGTATTTCTTTGGTCTGGATATTTGAGTGCCTCTCTAGGTTTGGAAAGTTTTCTTCCATTATTTCATGGAATAGATTATCTATGCCCTTATTAGTTTCTTCACCTTTGGGGATACTGATGATCCAGATGTTTGAGTGTTTACTGGTATCTAGTATAACTCATATGTTATTTTCATTTGGGGGGTTCTTTTCTCAGTCTTTTTGGTGAACTTTTCTAGGTCAGAGGTTCTATCTTCTACATGTGAGATTTGATCTTCTGCATGGTCTAATATGCCTTTGATACTTTCAAGGGAAGATTTTTATTTCCTATATTACAACCTTCATCTCTAATAATTCCATTTGATTCTTTTCTATGATGTGTATCTCCTCTTTCAGATCATGCAAGAACTTCCTCACTTCCTGGAACTCGGTGTCTCTTTTCTCCGCATCTTCTGGAGTTCTTTACCTGACATTTCCATGAGTTCTCTTGTATTCTTTGTGGACAAAGAGGAGTTATTCTTTTCCATTAGAGGAGTGATATTTTCTTCATTCCTCATACTTCTTGTGCCTCTGTGGTGGTTCCTGGTCACGTGATGGATTATACGTATTTTTCTTATTTTGTGGAGGTAAATCTGAGCAATCAGAGGAATGCAGAAGAAGGTGACTTGCGGGCTCCTGGCTAGACCAGGGAGCAGGAGGGTGAAGTCTGGGCAGAAGGTCTTCGGTTGTCAAAATTTCTGAAAGGGGCCACTTTTAACTGAGATGTAGATGGTTGCTGATTGGCTTATCCTGGCTCCTGGCTAGACTGGGAAGCAGGAGGGTGAAGTCTGGACAGAGGATCTTCAGTCCATGCATAGGTTTTATAATAATACACATTTTCCATGGACTTTTCAAAGACCTTTCCCACCCGAGTGTACTCCTGACTTCCTAAAATAGTGACAGTGCCACAATATTTATCATTAATTATACTCTGACATTTTTATGTGACCTGATCATTATTTTCCAAATTTACATCTTCTCTTTCTCATTTCTTTCTCCTAATCCCATCTCTTCCCTGGACAAAAACCAGATCATTCCTTTCCTGTTGTTTTGTTCTGTTTTGTTTTGAATTTGTAGAAGGTTTACAATGTACCAGCCCTGATCTCAGGACTAGGGATGCTTGACATAGTCCATGACTCATGGAATTTGCCATCTGGTGGGCAGGTGGGCATGGGATGAACACACCATTGTTAGGGTTTATTAAAGCTGAGGTCCAGAGCTGAGTGATGTTTTCCATAAAATCCTGGCTAATTGGTCCATTGATTGTTTGAAACTAGCTGAGGTATTTTGTGTGGTGGGGGTAGAGGCTGGGACTGGAATTGGGATGGAGACATGCCCGATGGAGAAAGACCAACACTTTATTCTGACATGAATAATGTCAGATAATAATCCTGAGTATATTTTTTTGGTTTTGCCCTTCTTGAAAAAGCCACCTTCAAGCCCACACATGTGAGCCATATAACATTGTATGTATCAGACCAGGTGATCCACTGTGTCTGGGTACCACATGCATGTAACTGGGTCACACCAAATTCCCAGACATAGCCATTGCCAAGATAATAAAAAGATAGTTTCTCTGCTCAAATTCATTCTGAGATCCCAACTCATGGCACTAGAATGGCATGAGAGCTTCATGGACTTGCCTTGTTGGAAAGTAGCTAAGTTCTCCATGGTTCCCATGGAATTCTTTACTGGTGGAAGTTTAGGAGAGGAAGGTTAATGAGCCAAATTACAGGTTAGAAGGAAGGTTAATGGGACACATGATGGCCCCCAAAGCCACACTGCTCTATAGGCCTCAACCTAGATCCATTGCCTCCTTCCACCCCTAACTATTCCAGATGCCTCCCATCCTGTGGGCCTCATGCTGTTGGCATGCCAGGGAGAGACACCATGGGGCAGAGACTAAGCAACCAAATGGACAAGATGATGCAGCCAGCTGATGTCAGCTTTGACATAGCCACTATGGGGCTATTATGATGAGAGTACGAATGAAATGGCCATGGTGGCAGAGACTGAGGCTAATCTGGGCTCAGAAAAAGCCTAGACCCTCACTTGCCAAGACTGATCTAGCTACTAATGCCACCAGATGTCCAGATTGCCAGCAAGAGAGCAAGGCTGAGCCTCCAGTATAACACTATTCCTTGGTGGAGCAGGGAGCAAATGAGGTCCCTTCTACTCTGGAAATACCAACACTTTGTTCTGACATGAATAATGCCAGATAATAATTCTGAATATATTTTTTGGTTTTACCCTTCTTCAAAAAGCCACCTTCAAGCCCACTCACACACACACACACACACACACACACACACACACACACGTGAGCCATGTAACATTGTATCAGATCAGGTAATCCACTCTGTAGAAGGGAGGTTTGGAAGTAGGCCCCTGGCTGTGACATTGATCATATCACACATTGTGCCATCTACAAACTGACAGACTGGCAGAGCGTGGGGTGGCTGTTGAAGGAACAGCTGTGCTCCAGCTCAGAGGTGCTACTTCTACAGATGAGGTGTCATCTCTGGGATGCAATATGTACCTTAGACCTTTATATATTACTATGTTCTAAACTAGAAGAATCCATGGTTCCATGACCAAGGGGGTAGAAATACATGCACGTCCTGCTTATTATCATTCCCAATTCCACATAAAAATGTTTCCTTTCTATGCCTGCAACTCTAGGTTCTACATGGTTAAAATTCTAAAAATTCTAACTCCCTAAAGAGATACATGATAAATAAAGGTCTTTCATTCAAGGTATATATTGCATCTCATCACAATAGCTCTGTGGTGGCTGATGACAAGCTGACACCAACCTCTTGAGTCATTTCACCTACCTGGTTGCTCAGTGTCTCTCCTGTGGTGTCTCTCTCTGGTATGCATTAACATATGACATAAAGATATTTATGCCATTCTTATGTGAAGTAGATTCAAGAAGTTTGTGGAAAATGGAATTAAAGTATAAGTTTATTTTGGTGAAAAAATTTTAAATTCATCCATAGTTTTTCATAATATTCATTTTCTATGAATTTTTTGAAGACCTATATGCTTCTACCCTAGACATTCTGGTTCCCTACATTCCGATTGCTCTTGAAGTCATTGACCAGTTAGTTCATAAATATTTATAAACCTGTGAGCCCAAGTACATCCTAGGTTATTTCTCTTCCCACTCAGAGTAGATGACCAGAAGTACCACTTGATCATCCATTTGCTAAAGAATTATCCTTCACCTCTGCCTTGAAGATGCAGGAAGGGGCCATGAGCCAAGAAATGCTATCAGCCACCAGAAACAGGGCTAGAGGAAGCAAGCAAGTACCTTTTCCCCAAGGCCTCCAGAAAGGAATGCAGTCCTGCCAGCACCTGTTTTTTGCTGCCCATATCAAACTTCAGACAGTAAGAAAACAAATCTGGACTGTATAAGGCACCACGAGAGTGATCATTGCTACAGCAGCAATGAAAAACTAATATACCAGCTAATCCCACCTTGTTTATAGCAGTATTTCTGGCATTCTCTCCATATAGCTGATGAGAGCACCAGCTTGTGTGGTTCTCTTCTGGCTCCACCACTCAAACTCACCATTGGTGACTGTTTTAACCACTGGACTTGTACCAGGAACTATCTCTACCCAACCTATCACCAGTGACAGGGTCCTCATTGCCAGTTGGCAGGAGAATGATCTGCCTCCGAAACCCCACCTTATCACCTGCTTTTTTGAAATGTTCCTTAAGAAATTGTTGCAAGCTGAGTTACCTAGAACACAAAATTGTATGACAGTTTGTTGTTCAGAAGGTTTACTAGGGAGTGCTTTGAGAGTGGACACCTGTGGGAGGGAAGGAGCATTGGGCAGAAATAGAGCTACAGTACAGGTCTGACAGCTTCTGCCAACCCACAGGGAGCTCTAGACCTGAAATGACCCATGAAAATTGTCACTCATTGGACCAGAAATGTCTCTACCTCCACCTCAATCAATTTCTGGAAGTGGGCCACCTCTGGAAGGACATGTAGGCAAGCTGGCTCTTGGCATCCATGGAAGAGATGACAGCTAAAGGCTACTCACTAATGACACTTCTGGGAGCTGTACTGACAAGTTCTTCTTTGAAGAAGGGCCTCCGTATCCACTATAGGCCCTCTCCCTATCTAAACAGTCAGTATTGCACCCCAAGACAAGAGGTTAGAGGATTTCTCTATAAGGAAACTGGATCATTAAAAACAATGCCTGGAGATACCGACATTTGAGGGTCTGTAATAAAATTGGCTTCAGGGAGATTTAGCAGTCAACAAAGCTCTCAGGAGTACCAAATGAACTGAGTACCTCTCTCTTTAATAGAAACATCTAGCCAAGAATTGCCAGACATATGAAGAAATCCTCAAACATGCCAGAGAAAGACCAAGAGAAGCAGAAAGGAGAAAAGAGATCCGCCATCTGCGGAGGGACCACCAACAAGATGCAGATTTTCATAAAAACCCTCACAGGGAAGACCATCACCCTTGAGGTTAAACCGTCGGATACAATAGAAAATGTAAAAGTCAAAATCCAAGATAAGGAAGGAATTCCTCCTGATCAGCAAAGACTGATCTGTGCTGGCAACCAGTTGGAAGATGGGCATACTCTGACTACAACATCCAAAAGGAGTCCACACTTCATCTTGTGTTGAGACTTCGTGGTGGTGCTAAGAAAAGAAAGAATAAGTCTTACACCACTCCCAGGAAGAATAAGCATAAGAAAAAGAAGGTTAAGCTGGCTGTCCTGAAATACTCTAAGGTGGATGAAAATGGCAACATGAGCCGCCTTCGTCGGGAGTGCCCTTCAGATGAATGTGGTGCTGGAATTTTTATGGCCAGCCATTTTGACAGACATTATTGTGGCCAATGTTGTCTGACTTACTGTTTCAACAAACCAGAAGACAAGTAATTGTTTATGAGTTAATAAAAGAAATGAATTTTTTAAAAATAGTAAGAAAAGAAAGAAGTCAGAGGTAAAAGTGATAATGCAATAAGCAGAAGAAAACATCTCTTTCAAAACTATCATTTTATACTCGGGGAAATAAAGGAAGATATTAGGTCTGTGAAACAATACAACACAGAGGTGGAGGGAGTGGGAGTGAGATTGATGGATTCAGAAGGAAAAAACTTTGGGAAATTAAAATACGATCAAGGAAATACATTTTTTGATAGAAGAGTTAGAAGCAAATATTGATACAATCCTACATGAAAAGTTCTAAGTTGATTCTAGAAAGTCCAACATCTGAATAATGGGTACTATAAGGACAACAGAGAAAATGGTGGAAAGAAAATTATTTTTTAAAAAAATCCAGAACAGGGACCAGCAGTTAGCATAATGGCTATGTCTCTGGACTCCCACGTAGTCGACTGTGGTTCGCGTCCCGGGGACCCAGTGGCTTAAACTTACACTGGGCGCATGGGCGTGCGTGCCCAAGAGGAGAATGGAGAAGAAGGGATTGCGGCATGGGCATCCCCTCTGGGGGGTGATTTCTCACTTTCTGTCTCTCTGTCTCTCTCTCTCTCTCTCTGTCTGGCGAGCGCACGCGCCCAATAGCAAAAACTCTCTAAAAAAAAAAAAAAATCCAGAACAGAAGTATCTAAGTTTCTAAAGTAAAAGAGTCCAATACACACCTGTTTGGCTATCTGAGAAGATACTTAGATACACAAACATTAGGAACAAAGAAAATATTCTAAAATTGTCAGAGGGAAAAATAAGATCACATACTAAGAAAAGAAATCAGAGTAGCATTGACCTCATCTGCAGCAGCTTAGGAAAAATAAAAAAAATGCCTTAGAGAAACTGAGGGGAAATCATTCCAGTTTAGAACATTATACTCAACCAAACTGTAAATTAGGTTATATATTAGATAGAAAACAAGAATATAAGTCAGGCATACTTACATAAAATTGCCACAATTTTAAAGTCTTTTTTTATTAAAGAATTATTTTATTTTATTTGTTATTATTTTTTTTAACTTGACCAGAAAGAAAGGGAAACTGAGAAAGCAAGCAACCAGGTTAGGACTAGAACCATAGTCAGCCATGTGGAAGGCCAGGGCCTTAACCACCACACCACCTACTGGCCCCAAAATTCCTACAGTTTTAACTCTCATGTTCTCTTTCTTAGAAAGCTGCTGGAAGATGTGTTACAGCAAAACAAAGGAATAAATAAGGTGAAATGATGACATCAGATCCAGAAAATAGAGGTTCCAATGTAAGAGAGAAGCAAACGGAATTCCCTGGGATGATGATAAATGTTAGCAGTTTAATAGCAGATCTGGCAAGAAAAGAGATGAGAAGCAGTATCAGCAGTCCCTGAAGGACTTTATAAAAGAAACCATTGGAACCAATAGATTATATGATATGTTTAACTGTGCTGCAGTGAGATTTAGAGTTCTACAGAGTGGGTTATCAATTAGCAATCAGGACTTACTAGGTAGGGTAAACTAATCTGTAGAAACAGACATGCCCCTCAAATGTGGCTTAAAGACATCAAGTTTCTTTTGGGGGTAATGGTTTAAAGCAGACATTCTTTTTTTTTTTTTTTTTTTTTTTTTGAGAGGTTTTTACTATAGGGCACATGTGCTTGCCAGAAAGACAGAGAGAGACAGACAAAAAGCGAGAAATCACCCCCCAGGGGGGATGGCCACGCTGCCATCCCTTCTCCATTCTCCTCTCGGGATCTTGGGCACGCATGCACACGCGCCCAGGGTGAGTTTTAAGCTGTGTGTCTGTATTTAATTTTCCTGGCATAGCACACCCTTCCGAACTTCTTAGAGATCTGGTCTGGTATTGATAAATTCTTTCAGGTTTTGTTTATCTGAGAATGTCCTTGTCTTTTCTTCCCATATGAAGGATAGTCTTGTCAGGTACAGTATTCTTGATTGAAAATGCTTTTTCCTTAACACTTGGAATATTTTTTCCCTGCTCACATTATTTCCAGTAAAAGGTCCACTAGAAGCCTGATGGGATATCCTGTGTAGGTAAGTTGATGTTTCTCTCTTGCCAGTCTTAGTGTCTTGTCTTTGTCTGTGGTTTTGGTCAATCTGGCTATAATGTGTCTTGGAGATCTTCATGGGTTGATGCTACTTGGGGTCCTTTGTATTTCTTGGAACTGGATCTTTGAATACCTCTCTAGGTTTGGAAAGCTTTCTTCCAGGATTTCCTGGAATAGATTATCAATGCCCTTATTAGTCTCTTCGCCTTTTGGGATAACAATTATCCAGATGTTTGAACATTTGATGGTATCATACATTATTCTCCCTTTTTTTGGGAAATTTTTTCAGTCTTTGTAGTGGATTTTTCTAGGCCAGCAATTCTATCTTCTGCATCTGAGATTTGATTTTCTGTATGATCTAGTCTGCTTTTAATACTTTCAAGGGAGGTTTTGACTTCCTGTATTATAGCCTTCATCTCTAACAGTTCCATCTGATTCTTTTTTATAGTGTATATTTCCTCTTTCAGATCTTGCAAGAATTTCCTCACCTCCTGGAATTCGTCAGCTCCTTTCTCCTGCCCCTTCTACAGTTCATTGTCTCTCTTCTCTTCCATCCCTGTTAGCTTTGTCACTATGAATATTCTAAATTCTTTATCTGACATTTCCATGAGTTCCATTGTACTGTCTGAGGATGAAGAGGAGTTATTCTTTTCCCTTGAAGGAGTATTTTCTTGCTTTCTCATATTTCTTGTGACCCTCAGTGATTTCTGGTCATCTGATGGATTGTGTATTTCTTCCTAAATCTTGAAGTTCAATCTGAGCGTTCAGATTTGTGCAGGAGGAGGTGATCTGCAATGCCATTCCAATCTCTTTGTGCATCAGATTTAGTGGGAATTGAGGAATATCCTGACCTTAATCATATTAAGATGTTTGGATACTGTTCACTTGGACCTGTCTAGAAACTCAATGCATAGAGGCTGAGCAGCCAAGGACTGAAGTTAAAAGAAAAAGGAAAAGAACTAGAGAAAAAAAAAAAAAAGAAGAAGAATTTTAAAAGAAAGAAAAAAAGAAGAAAATTTTAAAATGTTATATTTTAATTTTAAAAAGCAATAAAAAGAAAACCACACTGTGAAATATTGCTTTCAGGGACTAAAAATGAAGATCTTATGCTGAGACTTCTCCCTCCAGATTAAACTTTTTAAATTTTAGTATATAAATTACTTTGATAAAGACAAAAATGTAAGGCGTAGTATAGGTAAAAAAGGAATGCTGCGTAGTAAAACAAATAACATTGAACATATTGCACATTTGAACAAGTCAGTTGACTACAACCAGCTCTTTCAACTTCCTATCGCAAAGATCCTTAAACTCAGTGTTCCTCAAAATGTGATCACTGAATCATCTAAATGAGAATAAACTAGGGAACTTGTATGAAATAGAGATTTCTAGGAACTACCTCTCCAGCGATTAGCGCACTGGTGTTTAGAAACAGTCACCCTACTTAAATTCTAAGCTCTAGCCAAGGTTTTCTTAACACTCATTCCCACAGAAATCTTTGGCAGGGCCAGCAGGTAACATGGTGATTAAGGTGCTAGATTCCACATAGCTGACTTTGCAGTTCAAGTCCCAGGCCTGGCAGCTTGAAAAATTTGCCGGGCACATGTGCCCAAAATCCAAGAGGAAAATGGAGGAGAAGGGATTGCAGCATGGCCTTCTCCCTGGGGAAGGAGGGGGGCGATTTCTCACTTTCCTCTCACTCTTCTTCTAGCAAGTGCACACATTCTATAAATAGTAATAAAAATAAATAAATAAAATATTTGACACATTGCTATATTCAATTTTTTTACCTTTTCTCTCTAGAAAACCCATTCTTTCCTCACCAATTCTGCCCTCTCCCCATGTAAGTTCTTTTAGTTCAAGGTTCTCTTGAGCATCACGTGACCAGTAAGTAGAAAACCTCAGAGATGCCACCCCCAGACAGCTAAGCCCACCCAATCCTGACCAAGCCCCACATTCACACCCATCCTGCTTGGTATTCACATTGCATCAGGCATTGAGCTAGACCCTGGTGAGTACTAGTGGACCAGTTTGTTAATCCATTGAACTCATGTGGATTACATGTTGAGTTGGGGGATGAAAATTAACAGCCTGTAAAGGGTGGGCAGTTGATGGTGCAGCAGTAATGCAACTGGACCCACATGGACAGAAGGTCCTGGGTTCAAGTCCCAGAACCTCCCTGAGCATACTGGGCACATGCGTGTGCCTGTGATCTGGGCTGCCTGAGACTAGCACTAGATTGTAGCATGCGGGCCCTGTTGGGAACATCTTTCTCTTTTTCCTTTTCTCTCTCTCTGAAAAAGTAAATAAAATAGAGACTGGAGGTTTAGTAACTGGGAGCAGCATGGCCAAACCTTGTGGGGTGCACTTGAGCGGGGAGGCCCACAAACAGGTGAATGTCTTCAGACAAAATCTTTTCCAAGAGGCTGAGGAATTCCTCTACAGATTTTTGCCTCAGAAAATCATACACTTGAATCAGCTCTTGCAAGAGGACTCCCTCAATGTGGCTGACCTGACCTCTCTCCGGGCCCCACTGGACATTCCCATCCCAGATCCCCCACCCAAGGAGGATGAGATGGAAACAGATAAACAGGAGAAGAAAGAAGTCCCCAAGTGTGCCTTTCTTCCTGGCAATGAGAAGCTCCTGGCTTTGCTTGCCCTGGTTAAGCCAGAAGTCTGGACTCTCAAAGAGAAATACATTCTGGTGATCACATGGATCCAGCACCTGATCCCCAAGACTGAGGATGGAAATGATTTTTGGAGTAGCAATCCAGGAGAAGGTACTGGAGAGGGTGAATGCAGTCAAGACCAAAGTAGAAGCCTTCCAGACAACCATTTCCAAGTACTTCTCAGAACAAAGGAGACCCATGTAATGGATTACTGGGCCTTGGTGCACGAGCGAGATGAGGCCGCCTATGGGACGCTCAGGGCTATGGTGCTGGACCTGAGGGCCTTCTATGCTGAGCTTTTATCACATTATCAGCAGCAACCTGGAGAAAATTGTCAATCCAAAGGGTGAAGAGAAGCCATCTATGTACTGATCCCAGGGCTAGAAGAAAAATACATGACTTATACTTTTAAAAAAATAAATAAATAAATAAATAAAATAAACCAAGATAGATAGATAGATAGATACATACATACATACATCCTATAAAAGACAAAGAGGACAACCCTGATTTAGCAGCTCAGAGGGCCTTCCCTGCTAGGTAATGTATTCGTCTTCTATGGTGCTGTAACAGATTTCATAAACCACATGGCTTAAAAACAACACACATTGGAGCCAGCAGGTGGCATAGTGGTTAGGGCGCTGGACTTCATGTGGCTCACTGTAGTTCGAGTCTAGTACCCGGCAGCTTGAAAATGACTCCAGGTGCATGTGCCTGCATTCCCAAAATCCCAGGAGGAGATTGGAGGAGAAATGACTGCAGTATGGCCATCCCCCTTGAGGGGGTAATTTCTCACTTTTCCCCTCACTGTCTCTCTCTCCCTCTCTCTCTCCAGAAATCACAGGGGCCCTATGGCAAAAAACTAAAATGACAAAACAAACAAACAAAAGAATGCCACATATTTATTATCTCATAGTTCCAGAATCCAAAAACAAGGAGTCTCACAGGGTGAAAACCAAGGTGTCAGCAGGGCTAGCTCCCATCGGGATTACGAGGGCAGAATGCGCTCCTTCGTCTGGCTTCTAGTAGCTGCCAGCATTCTTTGGCTTGTGTCTACATCGCTCCGCTCTCCAAGACCAGCATCTTCAAATTGCTCTGCTCCATTTTCACATCATTTTCTCCTCCATGTGTGTAAAATTTCCATCTGCCTTCTCTGATAATGGTATGTGTGATGGCATTTGGGCCCCACAAAGGTAATCTGGGATAATCTTCTCTTAAGATTTTTAATTTGGAGGCGAGATAGTGGTATGGTGGTAAAACACTAAGCTCTGTGAGGTATTTCTACACGGAAAGGCTCCCAGTTCAAGGTCAGAAATTTCCCTAAGTAAGCTGAGCACACACTTGCCCAAGATATGGGGGTGACTGAAGCCTAGGGGGGGATGGATCTCAGCATGGAGATCCTGTTGGAGGTACTATCTCTCTATATCTCTGTCTCTCTCATGGAAGAAAAAGCTTTAAAAAAAAGATTCTTATTTCTTTTTAAAAAAAAATCTTAATATTAATCTTAATCTGCAAAGACCCTTTTATAGGTTCCAAGCTTAGGACCTGAAGTCTTTGGGGGTCATGTTTCAGCATCTTGACCCATAGAACTGCCTCACCAGCATCTGCTCAAAACAGCATTTGGTCTAAGTCGTCACAGCTAGCTTTGGAGATTCTTCTCTGGAGCAGTGGTTCTAACACCGCACAACATCACCTGGGAACTTAACAAACTGACTTGCCCAGGCCCGTCTCTGGAAGGACAAGATGCAAGAGATGAAGCTACCAGGGCAGGCAAACACGGCCCATGGTTCTATACGCAGTATATGAACAGGCATTTTTCAGCCTCCTGTGAGTGTCAGGGCAATGCCCATGCCTGCCTGAATAAGCCTGAGGCCACACCACAGTTTCCTGGGAACAGGGCCAATCTGGCAATGCTCACAAGTGACCTCTGAGACTTGGCAGCTAAAAGCAGCACCTGGCTGCCATTTGCAGCCAGTAGACCCTCACTGAAAGGTGGGATGGTCACTCAGAGGCCCACCTCCTGCTTGTAGGCTGCTTACTCAGTCTCAGACCCTGGAGATATGTGGAGATGAGCCAAGAGGCTATGAGGATGGCTGTGGAGCACAGCCCAGCCCTAATTCCCACACGCCCAGGTCTCCACCAGCCCAGTACCCATCTGTCCTGCACAAGGATGCAGGCCATGTTATAGGCCAGGCAAGGAAGAGCCTGCACAGGGAAACTGGAGTCTGCTCTCAATACTGCTTAGGCTGGTCCCACAGCCTAGTGGTTAAGGGAGCCAGAACCCACATGGCTGACCATGCAGTTCAAATCCTGGCCATAGTTGCTTGAAAAACACACTGGGTACACGTGCATGTGTGGCCAAAATCCTGACAGAATAGGGAAATGGAAGAGAAGGAATTATGGCATGACCATACCACACTGCAGGGTGCTTTATCCATCTCTCTCTCTCTCTCTATTTCTGATGAGCATGCATGACCTCTATGAAAAATTAATAATAATAATAATAATACTTACTGCAGTGTGGCCTCTAACAAGTGGTTTTACCTCTCTGAGACTCAGATTCTTAACCTCCAGTGTAAAAAGACCCTTAAACCACTTCCTGAGCTGGTCAACACAACTTTCTTCCAGATATGGTCAACCAACTTTCTTACTGCTTTTTTCTTTCTATGTAAGATATTTCATTGTTTTTTCTGATTTCTGGCATTTCATCAATTCTAACCACACCTCTGTGTCTGCTAGTCATCATCAGTGGACTGCTGCTTAACTGTCACAAAACCCAGTGACCCACAAAATCAAATAATTACAGCTCATATATCTGTGTGGAATCGCTGATGGGCTGAGCTCCCTCAGGCATCTATACACCTGCTGGGGGCTCCACTGAGGCTGCTTGGCCAGATACCTTAGCTGGGGCAGCTCTATGCCATGTGTCTCTCATCCTCATCTCCTCAACCAGCAGGCTAGCCCAGGCAAGGTCTTTCCAGAGAGAGAGCAAGAGGGCAAGCAGAAATGTACAAGGGCTCTTTGGGGCCAATGTACAAGGGTTCTTCGGGGTCAGACTGGAAACGGCAATCTATCATTTCTGCCTTAATCTACTGGCCAAAGTAAGTCACGTGACTAATTCCAGGTTCAGGAAATAAAAGCCACAGAGTCACAAGAGAAAGTGCATGAAGACAAAGAAGAGAAAGAATAGGGCCTATTCATGCAATCTACCTCAGCCTCTCTGAAGCAGGGAGAAAGCCATTCCAAAACAAGCTAATGGTCCATTTTCCGAGGCCTGAAGGAACTTTCCGTAGAATCAGCCATTTCCTACAAGCAGACAGGCTCCTCTCCTGGCTGTCTGGCCTGGGAAAGACCCTGGACCTAGGCATCTTGCTCCACTTCCAATGCCGCAGAACAGGGACCTCCTGGTAGCTGGACCCAGGCAGATCGGCAGAATATACAAAGGCTCTCACTGTAGGATTTGATTGGAAGTGGGGAGGATAAGGATCTGGGGTGAGTGAGGGCACATTCTCCAGCTGACCTGAGAGGGAAGTACCAAGGCTTGATCTCAGTATCAGACAACCTTACTTCAGGTCCCGGTTCTGCCACTAACTATCCAGGGGCCCCAGAGAACTCACTCAACCCCTCCAGGGCTTGTTTCCATATACAGGAAACAAAGATTGCAATTTATTTCTCACAGACGTGAAATTGGCTTTGCCAAATGCCATTCAATATCCTATAACGTGTGTGACACCCACTGCCATGCCATCTCCAACCTCACTGCCCACCCTGCTAGAAGGGTAGAGGTGGCATTCTCCATGTCCTCCCAGCCATTGCCCATTCTTCCCTTCAGGGCTGTGGTAGGAAGCCTTCCACGCCCCCTCCTAGGTACTGCTCATTTGCTCTGCAGGCCTAGCATGACTGCCACCTTTTGCAAGCCTCCACAAAAACTCTCTGTACTGGGACCAGCAGTTAGCATAATGGCTATGTCGCTGGACTCCCATGTAGTCGACCGCAGTTCACGTCCTGGACCCGGTGGCTTAAAACACATGCCAGGCGCGTGTGCGTGCGTGCCCAAGATCCCGAGAGGAGAATGGAGGAGAAGGGATTGCAGCGTGACCATCCCCCCTGGGGGGTGATTTCTTGCTTTCTGTCTGTCTGTCTGGTGACAGCATGTGCCCTAAAGCAAAAACCTCTCCAAAAAAAAAAATAAATAACTCTCTGTACTCACTAGTCTTCTTTCTTTCTTTCTTTCTTTTTTTTAATTGCCAGAAGGCATATGTACTCACCAGAGAAAGGGATTTGAGAGAGAGAAATGGAGTGTGGTCATGCTACAATCCCTCTTCCTCCATTTCTCCGTCCTGTTGGGATTTGGGACAAGCACACATGCATCTGGTGCACTTAACAAGCCACTGGTCTGGGATTCAGACTGCATTTGGTCATGTGGGGACCAGCTCTGTTATTACTAGGCTAAAGGGCTAGCACGAGTTTCTTTTCAAACATTTGTTCACCATTTCTATCTCCCAGTCTCTGGCATCCTCCCTGCAAGGCTATGCCCCTGGCTGCTCCACCCTCATGGGTTTAGGTTTGCCATCCCTAACTCTTGGCTCGATTCCTTTGGTCTGTCCCAGCAGGTTGGCCTCACACGCCCACATTAAAGGTCAACTCTTGGCTGGTATTATGGCTGAGCAGCTGGAAAAAGCTTCAGAAGCTTATTTCCCTTTCTCTAGCTACTAGATCATTCTTTTATCCGCTGACTCCCAGGTGAGACCCTGGGCCCTAAAGTGGGCTAATTCCAATGCCTCAGACAATGGTTCCTTTTAAAATCTCATCTGGGCTCATCTCTCTGAGTGATCTGCAGCCCCCCGAAGATGACAAAACACAAATCTGTTCCCTCAGCCTCGCCAAGCACCAGACGCTCGGAGGCCTCAGGAAAGGACAAGGCCTAAGGGGCAGGGGGGGGGGTCTCCCAAACCTCTTTCCCAGCCCTAGGGGCAATACCTGGTGCTCACAGCTCCTACTGGCCTTCTCAGTCCTGGTGGTGGGAGGTTAGGAGAGGGGGCGGGAGACTTCATGAGCTCACAGGTAGCTGCAGAGCAGAGAACGTGGAGGAGACCACAGTCCCGCCAGCCAGGCCAGCTGTGGCCTCCCAGTCAAGGCCTCTCAGGTTCAGCTGTTACAACCAAACCTGGCAGGGTAAGTCCTGGGCTCTCTTTCACACATACACACACACAAAAAAAAATCATCCCACTAACAATTGTTTTCTATTATAGTCGATAAGTAAGTGTTGAATCCCTGCCAGCAGACAAGTGGTGGTGAGCTGGAGGTAGTGCAGCAGTGGATAGGGCAGACGGGGTCCTTGCCTTCAGATAGCATTCCACTCCTGGGGAAGTCAGACCATCGCAGCCGAGGTAGCCAGTAATTAATTACTAAGAAACGTTCTCTGCAGAAAATAAACGCAGGGCTGTGATTGAGTCTGACAGAGCAGGGGCCTACTCATGATGCCGGAAAGGCCCTTTGGAGGAGGGGCAGTTTGAGTGGAGCCCTAACGGATGAGGAACTGGAAGAGTAGCAGCAGAGGGGCCGCACGTGCAAAGGCCCTGAGGCAGAAAGCACTGATGTGTCCTAGGAAGTGTAACAAGGGCTGTGACTGAAGCAGCGAAAGAAAAGGACCACAGGAACAGTCAGGGA
>NW_006159534.1:3047859-3089099 GCF_000334495.1 Tupaia belangeri chinensis | reverse complement strand
AAGAGGCAGGGATAGCCCATCTGGGATGGCGAGTCAAGGGAATATCAGGATTCTTTCCTTCCACATAGCAAAGAGTCATTGCAGGCCTGACAGCAGGGCTGACATGGTTCGTGTTTCAAAAAGATCTCTCTAGTAGTGTAAAGAAAACACAAATAAACCCTAAGTCAGAACAAAGGAGTTCTAGGGTAACCAGAAGAGAAGGTTTTCTGATAAACAGGACCTGTTAGCAAGGGACTTACTAGAAAATTCTACTGATGGATGCATGTGTGCATCCATCAGTGGGACATGGTCTACTGCAATCCCTTGTCCTCCACTCCTCCTTCCTGTCAGGATTTTGGGCACACATGCACACATGCCTGGCATCTTTTCAAGCTGCCAAGGCTAGGATTCAAACCACAATTGGCCATGCGGTATCTGGCTCCTTTAACCATTAAGCCACAGTACCAGCCAATAGTCAATTCTTAAAACTTTGAAAATATTATACAGGGTAATATTAGATAAGCCAACAGATATTTGTTGCAACATGAGCCATGCTCTGTGAGAAACACAAAGTCCTTTTCATAAAGGCAGCTCCTGGCTTCAGGGAGCTTATGCGCTGATGTGGGGAGATAGGACAAAACATACAAAAAGTTAAATTACATTCTGGTACCGAAGTTCCAGTTGAGGAGAAACAATAGAAAAATATAGTAAAGCTGCATGAGAACTTGCTAAGTAGATTATAAAGAAAATGCCTGGGGACACAGTGGTGACAGCAGCTGGATCCCTCATGACTGACTGCACTATTCAAGTTCCAGACCTGGAGGCTTGAAAAATACACCAGGTGCACACGGGTGCGTGCCCAGAATCCCGAGAGGAGAATGGAGGAGAAAGGACTGTGGCGTGGCCATCCCCCTCTGGTGGGAGGAGGGATTTCCCATTTTCCGTTTTTCTCTGTCTCTCTCTGGCAAGAACACATGCCCTACAGTAGAAAATTTTAAAAAGAAAAAGTCCAGACTGCTGGAAGTAGAGAGAAGCTAGACAGAAAACTTTAGGCGTGGCTGACTTTGACCAACTTTGGACCCTCCATGAGGATTGAGAGAGACACCCCCAGCAGTGAGTGGTCTGGGCAAAAGCACGAATGGTGTAAAGAATGAAGTGTGTTAGGGACCAGCAGTTAGCGTAATGGCTTTGTCGCTGAACTCCCAAGTAGTCAACCCCAGTTCGAGTCCCGGACCTAGTGGCTTAAGCTCACGCCAGGCGCGTGTGCGTGCGTGCCCAAGATCCCGAGAGGAGAATGGAGGAGAAGGGATTGTTGTGTGGTCATCCCCTCTGGGGGGTGATTTCTCGCTTTCTCTCTGTCTCTCTCTGTCTTTCTGGTGAGCACATGTGCTCTATAGCAAAAACCTCTCCAAAAAAAGCCCAAAAGAATGAAATGTGTTTGAGGAAATCCCAGACACATACCTGTCTGGCCCCTCAGAGAGCCAGTTGTTGACATGAGACATGATGCTCTGCAAGGCCGGCCCATGTGGGAAGGTTCCTGGTTTTTATCTGGAGGCCTCCCTGAGTGCATCAGGGAAGCCTATGACCATGGTCCAGGCTGTCCAGGGGTATATTATGGCACTGGAATCCTCAAAAAGGTGGTACTGTATTGCTGTGCGTGTGCGTGTGCATGTGTGTGTGTGTGTGTGTGTCTTTGCATCTCTCTCACTTGCAGAATAAATAAATAAAACTTCAAAAGCAATATCCTGACTCACATGTGTATTAGCAAGAGCAGAAGCAGACCTGGGTTTTGTGACCCCAGTTTTTATGCCTTCTGTAAGAAAAGGAACACAAAATTACTAACATAAAATTAGGTATGAAAGAGAGCATTTATTTAGAATAACAAATAAAGATAAAAAGTTACAAATAATTATTGGAGCCTTGGAAATTCAGACCTTTTCTACCAAGATCTCCGTAGACAATTTGCCAGCAATGCTTCTGTGGAAATGCCCCTGTCACTGAGATAGTCTACAACTAACTCCCAGTACCTCCTAGAATCACCTCTGAGCACAAGAAAACAAGCAATTGCTTTGGATGTTAGCTCCAGGGAAGGAGTTGGCAAGTCCATGGGGCAAACCCTAGGGAAGCCCCAAAGGCCCCTCCCAGGATGTGAAACACAGAGGACACGGGCTTATGTCACCAGGCACGTGAGCCCCTCCAACACACTTACGCATTTGACTGACTGCTGTTGTGGGTACAGAAGTCAACAAACACAGCCAAGCTCTCCAGTGGAGGGGCAGGGGCCTTCTAATCTGGCAGGAACCGTGGCCTAGCTGGAGACTTCTGCCAGCTCTACAAAGTGTCCAGTTACTGGCAGATCAGCACTGGGTCAGCAGGGCAAAGCCCCTGTTTCAGCAGGGCAAGGTCCCGGTCCTCCAGCCATGGACTCAGCTCCACTAGTCCCAGAGTACTGGGTGTGCCGCCTGAACCAGGCTCCAGATTTCTAGGACTCCCTCCACCTCTCCACCGTGGCTGAACCTACAGTGTTCAGTGCTCCATGCTGAGCAATAAGGGGAAGGTTTGAGGCACTGACCACCCTCAAGTCACCATTAAAGTTCTAGTGTCATTGACGGTCTGCTTCAGAATGTGGGTTGCAAATGTTTAGTCACCTTTTCTCCGATAAAACTCTGATCTAGAAGGCCAAAAAGCCGAGTAGAGGATCCCCTCCACATCTCTTATATGGCCCCTACTCACTCGCTTCTTTCGAGGTGAAGAGATTACAGTGGCTGCAAGGTCCAGCAGAGGCCAGCACTAACAAAATCTGGTACCTGACCCCAGACCCAGGACCCCAGCAGGTGCCGCTTCCTCCTCAGCAGGTACCCTGGTGCCTCCCTGGAAGCCAGACAGAAAGAAGTGGCAGAAACTGCTCAGCAGCTCTCACAGAGAGGGGCCTCTTTCACCCAGAAAATCACTGTTCATCTGTTTGGGGAAGGAAAGAGGTCTGCTCAGGGCTTGAGCCTTTCTTTTAGAAGCCTGCTGAATAGTTGTAGGAGGTCAGGCCTGAAAGGGACATGCTCTCTGCTCGAGCTCACCTGGGAGAAGTCAGATTGAAGGCTGTGCAAGACGCTCCCAGAATCTGCCAAGCAGAACCCTCTTCTCTAAGCTGTCAGAAACATCCCAGGGGCTGGGAGACATTACTTTCTATGAAACATTTTTCCTGGAGAAGGCAAAGGAAGCCGTATCAAGAGACCTATACAACCTCATGTTGGCAGGAGCTGGGTGTCTGCAAAATCACTGGTGGGATGCTTTATGCAAATTCCAGACAGTCTAAAGCCATCTGGTGAGCAGGTAAAAATTTAAAAGGAAATAAATATTTAGCCTTTGAGAAAACGGAATCTTGAGGAGGGTTTAAATATGGTAAAATAGTATTAGTCAGGACAGCCTATGATATGCTGCAGTAACAAATAAATCCTGAAATCTTAATAAGAGTAATCCTAAACTTGAAGGTTTAATATAACAAAGACTTTTTTTTCCCTCATTTTCAAAAGACTGGAGTCTGTCAGGGGATCTCCCTCCCATCTCGCACTATGTTCTCTGGAGCACAGAGCCTTGGAGGTAAGGAAAGAGAGAGATGAGGACAAGCACACTGCATCTTAATCATCTCTGCATGGAAATGCCCCCATCACTTCCACTCACAGTCCACTAGAACAAGCCAGGCATACAGTCCCAGTGTTACTGCAGGAGAAGCCAGTATATATGTGTGTGTGTGGGGGGGGGGGCATGTGGATATTGAGAGGAACTCTCTAGCCACATTAGATTTAAACCCCCAATGGGTCAGTCAGGTGGCATGGTGGTTAAGGTGCTGGTTCCCACATGATTAAAGGTGTTCAAGTCCTAGACCTGGCTGCTTGAAAAACATGTCAGACGTGTGTGCAAACATGACCAAAAATCCCAGGAGGAGAAGGGTTTATGACGTGGCCATCCTCCCTGAGGGGTGATTTGTTGCTTTCTCTTTCTCTCTCTCTGGCAAGTATAAATGTCCTATAGCTAGCTAACTAAATAAATTAGTTAATTAAATTAAATATTATTTATTTAATAAATATTTATTTATAAATATTTAACTAGCTTATTTATCTTGCTAACTAAATAAATAAACACTTAATTTTTAAAAAATAAAATAAAGTCTTAACTCCTTGCTAGACTATCTGATCTGTTTCCTGGCATCCTGAGCTTTCTGTCCCCCCAAAATTCCATTTATTTCCCTTTTGTCCAGAGTTGTCATCAAACATGGATGAAAGCACATTGTCCCAATAGGCTTGTCTCATCACACCTCTCACAGAAGCACTGGCCAGAGACCTGTCAAAGGAGACTACGACTTTTGCTTACTTGGGCCCCAGTGGCAAAAAAAAATACACCCAAGAAAGCTAGGAAACAGTGGCCCCAGAGGGCATGCATCCAATGAGTGTTTGTGGAGCACCCTCTATGGCAAGCATTGGACTCTGTGCTGAAGATACGACAGGGACTCGAACAGCCACAGGTCCCGCCCTTGGAGAACCTGAGTCTCGTGGAGAGGCAGGCCATAATTAAATTATCTCACAAATGGTAATAGACAACCACAAGCACAGGTGAGCGCAATGAAGGAAGAGACCAGGGAGCTACATCAGAACAAAAAGTGGACCCGGCCTCGCCTGGGTGGGTCAGTGAGGATTTCTCTAAAGAAGCGACATTGGAGCTGAGCCAGGAAGGGCGAGAGGGGAACCAGGCAGGACGGTGCCGGTGAAGGGAAGAGGACTTCTCCAATGGGAAGGCAGCATTTGCCAGGTCCCAGAGGAGGGAGGCACTTGGAATGTTTCAAGGAGGCCAATGTGACTGACGCTCAGAGGGCACGAGTGTCACCAGGTCCCACAGCCACAGGGGACCTCCTCTGATTCCTCCAGGAGCTTGATCTCTATTTCCTGAATGAATGAACGGTCCAACTCAGAATCAGGACTTAAGGAGTTTTGTCTGGCCTGCTTTCAGCAACAGCCCTACAACTTGCTCAATGAACACATGCACACCTGAACCATAAGGGGCAACTTAGAGGTCATTGAGTCTAATGACCTCATTTTACACATGGGGAGCTGAGGCCTGGCAACACCAAACACCTGCCCATTTCACCACTCAGACAGCCCTGGGCTGGGCACCAGGGCCAGAGAGCACATCAGCTGTAACTCTCTGCCTGACCTTTTATCTGGAGAAAGACACACACAGGTATTGATCCTTTCTGGGAGCATCTGCCAGAAGTATTTATATACATATGAATGTATTTACTTGTTTATTCCCTGCCCTGTTCTAAAAAGAACTGGAGGCGGTTTGCCCACTGCAGCGGATGTCAATGCTGTGTTTTCCAAACTCAAGAATAAAACATGAAGTTAAAAAAAAAAAAAAAAAAAAAAACCTGTTCAGAAGGAGGGAAGATAAGTTAGCACCTCAAGCAGAACCAGCTTCCACAGCTAGAACAGAAAAGCTCCAACAGGCAGGGTTTTCTCTGTAATCAAATTACCAAAATTAGTGACTAAGAGGAACAGAGCAGATGTGGAAGATTTCAATTTTGTGGAAGGCTTTGGCACGATGCCTCAAGGAACTGAATTTGCAAAATTCTTGCGTAAGGACAGTGTCACGTGTAATAGAAATCTGTCTACAGGACCCCAGACGGCAGCAGTGTGGCAGCCAGACCCACAAAGTGATGTCACAGTCATTGGCACGAACCTTATTATCCTCCTTTCCCCAAAGGGGCAGCAGATGGCTCCCTGAGGGACCTGCCCCACAGCGACAACAATAAACACCGTATATTTTCATATAGCAGTTCACTTTCTTTTTTTTTAAATTGTTGCCAGAGGGCATGCATACACACCAGAAAGAGAGAAAGAGCAGCCCCCGACAAGGCATGGAACCCTCTTTCCTCCATTCTGTCAGGATTTTGGTCACGCATGCACACACGCCCAGTGTGGTTTTTAAGCTTCTGGGGCTGGGATTCAAACCACCATTGGCCTTGTGGGATCTGGCACCCTCCACACAGCACTTAACCACCGTGCTACAGGGCCAGCCCTGCAGTCCACTTTCTAAAGCGTGTTTAGCCACGCCATCTCATCTAATCACCACCATCAAAAGTGGAGGCTTAAGACCAGCAGATGATGTAATGGTTACGTCACTGGACTCCCAAGTAGTTGACCGCAGTTTGAGTCCCGGACCCAGCAGCTTAAAATTCATACTGGGCATGTATGTGTGTGCCCAAAATCCTGAGAAGAGAATGGAGAAGAGATTACAGTGAGGCCATCCCCCCAGGGGATTTCTGGCTTTCTGTCTCTCTGAGTCTCCGACGAGCACATGCACCCTATATCAAAATTCTCACACACAAAAAAAAAAGTGGAGGTTCAAAACGTGTCTCCCAAGTTCACGCGGAACACACAGCTCTCAGGTGCACGTCCTCCCATCACTCATGACAGTATCAGTTATCCCACTGGAGGAAGGGCCTCCTTGTCATTGAACTCTTTTGTTTATTTGTTAAAGAGGTACTTTATTTCATTCTATTTATTTATTTATTTAAATGTCCCCAGAGAGGGACAAACAGAGAGAGAAAAAGCTAGAAAGCAAGCCACCAGGTCTGGAACTCAAACCGCAGTTGGCCATGTGGGAGTCCAGTGCCCTTAACCACCATGCCACCTGCCAGCCCTTAAACTCTTTCGGGACACAAGGACACCATAGTTTTAATGCCTGCATGTATGAACTGCTATCCTGCTAGACGAACTAGTCCCCCCATGCGTGTTTTTTTCAGAGACTGTTTCCTGAGGAATATATATATATATATATATATATATGAACGGACGTTCACAGTGAGGGGGGAAAAAGAACGCAGTAGCTTATCTTCGAAGCAAATCTCTGAGTCCAACGTGCTTCTCTGTAGGTCTGTGAGTTTTCCTGGACAGTGCCCTTTCTCATAGTCCCTGGGAATAGGCACAGTCATATCCCAAACCAAACTTAATATTCTCCTGCAAAACCTGCCCTTATCCATCACCCTCCACCATGATGAATGTCTCCACCCAATGTCATAAATCAGAAGCTCGAGTCATTCTTGACACCTCCCTCTCCAATCCATTGCCAAGCCATTGCCCTTCCTAAACGCTGCTTCTCAGCCACCCCCTTTGCCCCATCTCACAACCTCTGCCTCTATCCCAGCAGTTGCCAGGTTTTGCCCGAGATAATCCCAATAGCTCACTACTGGTATCCTCGTTTTCCCTCTTGCTCCCTCCAATCTATCCTCCATGCCACAGCCAGATTAAGCTCTTGAAATGCACATTTGAACACATCACTCCCCTGACTGAAATGCTCCTAAGGTTCCATTGCAGCAAATCCTTCAGAGAGCCATCAAGGCCCAGCCATCAAGGCCCTAGCCCCTCTGGCCATTCTGGCTGGCCCAGTGCTTCCCTTACCCCTTTCACCTCCAACCTCCAGCCACCCTGGCCTTCCCTCTGCTCCTCGTTGCTGCCACACTCTCCCACATCACGGTCTCCATGCTTCCAGTTCCAGTTCCCATCGCCACCAACCAGATTCCTGTAATCCTTCACAGCGAAGCCCACATGCCATGTTCCAAGGAGGCCGGTCTTCTGGAGCCCTCCAGGCTGCTCAGGTCCTCCTCACAGACACTCTCATGGCAACGTGTGTTGAGCTTTTACAGCACACATGACAATTCCAACCAAACAGTGCTCCATGACAACGGCCCGAGCTCACCCGCCGATTAGTTCATTCCCAGAGCAGCAGCATCACCTGACACATGATCAGAGTACCCTAAAGCTACACTGAGGCGTGAACATAGACCCAGCACACGGAGAAACCGAGTCCCATTGGAATGGAGGGCCTTGACAAAGGGTGTGAAGTCCAGCCAGAGTGGGCAGACCATAAGTAGCATCCAACATCTGGAGCTGGATCTGGCCTTCCCAAAATTAGGAAATGGTGCTACTCAGTGGGTTTAAAGGTTGGGAGAAGGAACTCCATCACATGCATCAGACCTGGCAGTGCGTAGGGCTGGCAAAGGAAGGCCCAGATCTCCAGGCTGGTCTCAACTACCCACCCAGTTAAGGCCGGGTAGACCTTGCAGAAGTCAGAGGCCGGAGGTTCACCTGCTGCTGTGTGCTCTCAGGGGAAATGAACACCCTCATTTCCCCAGCTGCCATGGGTGTGCATTGTTTCCTACCAGGCTGGGTTCCCAGGAAAGAGCTACATGGGTTCACAGCAGAGGAGTCCTTGGGCACAGAGAGGGAAAGGGCCTGCTAGGCGAGGGGGAGCAGAAAGGGCGTGTGGCATCTGTAGAAAGCACCAGAAGGGCCCCACCTGGTAGCACTGTGATCCTTCAGCTTGGTTGTTTCCCACCAGGGATGGGACAGGTGGCTGGGTGGTGACAGCCTGCTCTAAGCAGTGACCACGGAGATATCCCAAGGGGCTCTGCCACTTACTGGAGGAGAAAGAGCGCAGCAGCAAAACAGTGCGCGGACGAGGCCCCTGCGGTGGGCCTGGAAGCGCACCAGAGCTGGTGCTGGCTCTCCGTGGGCTCTCCCCACAGTGCCTTTTAAGACAGAACACATATGAGGAAGCAAAAACCTGAGATTTGCTGGAAATGAGCAGGAGGATCTTTTTGGTTCTGCTGGACAGTGCCTACCGTGGTAACAAAGGTCAGCCCCTGCAAGGCACCCCTTTGGGTAACGAAGATGAGGGTGCTGGGGGCAGAAACGCACACAGGCTAGCTCTATCTACCCTTCCAGCCTGAGCTCTGTCTTCCCTGGCTAGGATGGGGAAGCTTCTTGGGAAAACAGAAGACAAACGAGATGGTGTTCTTAATCTTTTGTCCTTTGAGACAGCAGAATCTTGGATAACAGTTTTCGTGGAGACCAGAACTGAAACCCACAGCACTGCTCAGGCCCAGCGCGTCCGTTAGACCTTGTCTAATAGTTCAACAGCCCCCAACTCCCGCCCTCTGGTCTGCACAGTGAGGCCAGGCACAGTCAGCGGGGGGCAGACCCAGGAAGCAGACCCAGTGTGGCTCCCACCCAGACTTCTTGCTAGAGAGATGCCCTCATGCCCAGGCAGCTTGGCAAGATCTTCCCAACACACAGGCACACTGCCCACACAGTGGCTGTTGAAGAAAAGCAGCACAGGCCCGAGGACAGCAGCTCCTGTGTGAAAACATGAGTGATGTGCAGAGGCCCACCTCTCTGCTAACCCTTAATCCCCTGGCATCTTGGCCCTAGATTTGCATAAATAAATAGCAGCTCATTAAGAACACATTAGTACTCCATAACCATGTAAGGAAACCAGCCTGGTGAACCCGAGCCACTGGAGGTTTCTGATTCCATTTTATAGCCTTGGAGGCCTGAAGTAGACACCATCGTCTGCTGTCTATCTGTTCAGCTGGAAGAGAAAGACTACACCCTGATGGAAACATAGAAGAGACTTCATAAATATTTGTTGAAGAATGAATGATGGTGGGCCAGGTTTGCAAAGGGCAAATCTTGCTAAACATAGGTAAATGCTTGCATCAAATTGATTTGCGGAGGCATTTCTCCCAGTGTCTAACCATGCATGAAGGCTTGAGGTTGGTGGCTGCAAGTCAAGGTCATACATCAAATCACCGGTTGCCTTTCTAGATATATCAGGAGATGATTCTGATTTGGGGGTCCCAGGTGGGCCCAGGAATCTGGAGTCGTAAAATGCTTTCTGGAGATTCTTATTTGCTCCCTCATTTGAGCACTGTTGCTCTGGAAACGTCTTACTCCCAGCAGCTGTCCCACAGAAATGCAACATGGCCGTACCTGAGAGCACTATTGGAAATGCAGACTCTCAGGGCCAGGAGGTGGCATAGTGGCTAAGGTGCTAAACTCCCACATGGCCAACCATGGTTCAAATCCTGGGCCCAGAGGCTTGAAACTCATGCCGGGTCTGTGTGTGTGCAGGCTCAAAATCCCAAGAGGAGAATGGAGGAGAAGGGTTTATGGTGTGACTAACCTCCTAGGGGGTGAATTCTCACTTTCTCTCTCTCTTAAGTGAACTCATGTGCCCTATAGCAAAAAATCTCTCTCTAAAAAGAAGAAAAAGAAGCAGACTTTCAGGCCCTGTGTGGACTACTGAATCAGAACTACCTTTGAATAAGGGCCCCGAGAGACCCTGTCTTTGGCCCATAAAGGTTGGAAGAGAACCAACCTACTGCAGGCTCTGAGGGCTGACTGTGTGAGTAGGGAGCCAGCCAAGCAGCCCTATTTGAACCCAGCAGGGATGTGGTTTTCTAGCAACAGCCTCAGGTTCCCACGTCACTCTCCTGCAGGGCACTGCGGCTGAACTCGGGGTTCTCAGAAATCCTTGTCGGTGGACATGCTCAGATCTTAGATTCCCAGGAATCAAGTTGCAATGCTTTGGGGTACACTGCCACCTCGCGGATTCAAGTCTTCTCCCTTCCCACGTTTAAACCCAGAGTGAGGGCCACCTGCAAAAGCTGAGGCTGGAGACCTTGAGACAGCAGGAGGGAAACCTCTTTCTTCATATAGTGTGTGCCTCTGCATTGCAGGAACCCACAGGGTCAGAAAGCCCCAGGCTGCAGGGCCCAGGCTCACGGGCGTAGAGGGCCTCCTCACCCCTGGAGACCACTCAGGGCAGGTGGGCAGACTCAGACCATGCCCTGCCTGTGTACCCTCAGGAAATTGGATTTCCGGTTCTAAGCCCCTGACTTGTGCTGAAGTCAAATCAGGCAGCGGGTGTCTTTCCTCCTTCCTCAGGCCACACAGGTGGTCACCCAGGTAAGTCAGCTTTCTGAAGTGCTGCCCCCCACCCCGGGCAGATAGTGCCAAGCCCTGCCTGGGAGGACCTGAATACAGCCAGGGAGCCATTTCTGAGTGCCCTGAGACACAAGGCAGAGGCTCTGGAAGCCATGCAAGTACCAGTTGTGGGGTATTTTTAGCCCAGCTCCCCATGGAAAGGCAGCTCATGAAACCCTCCGTCCCAGGAGGGCTAGTTGCCTTGGTAACCCCGGTGTGGATCCTGCCCTGGAGGACACCAGGAAGTGGCAGCAGGCATCGGACAGATGCACCCAGGGGGTTCTCACTTGAAGACACTGGCAGAATCCCTGAGGAAGGGGGCTCCAGGGAAGGGACTTGGGAGTCCGGGAAGCCAGGCAGATGGCACCGTGGTCTCCATGGGAGACCTGGAGCCTGTGGGTTTTCAAAGATGTCTCAGCCTCCGTGAAAACAAGGCGCAGCGCCCGCTCTGGCTCAGGTCTTTAAATTTTTATGGGATCTCTGCTTGCTGAAGATCAGTCCTTTGGCTTGCCAGGGGTTAATTATTCATGGGATAGATTCTGCAGGGAAGAGGGTCAGACTGCCCCGCGGCCTCCCCTCCTCCATGCTCCGTGTTCCAAAGACCTTTCTGTGTTCGTCTCCAAAGAGGTTGAGGCAAGGGGCCAGCGTGACCTTGAGGCCCACACCTCCTTTCTTGGCTTCTCCAGTTTCATCAGGCACCTGGTGAGGCATGACCTTGAGGCCCACACCTCCTTTCATGGCGTCTCCACTTTCATCAGGCACCTGGTGAGGTTCATTACCTCTCCACGGTAATGAACTCGGAGTGAGGCAGACGCACTGTGAGCGAACCTGGGGCACAGGCAGGAAAAGCCCTGCCACCACGCTCGTCCCTAAACCGGAACGAACTGGAACGAACCACAGGTTCCCACGTGAGTTTAGCTGTCTGACCAGCAGGAGGAGAAGCCCCTACCATCCCACGTGATCGGTGCCATCCTGTTTCTGGTTTCAAGGAAGAAGGGCGTTCACAGAACAAAACAGCACTTCTTCGGTAATAGCACTGGTTCTCTCTCACTCCGCCGCGCTGGAAACAGCTCTCTTGAACTTTGTCTCTGGTTATATAAATAATACCTGCTTATTGTAAAAGTAAAAATAAAAAAAGGGAAGAGTAAACAATACCAAAAAACGTACTAGGGAAATGTCAGGATCACCTGAAAGTTGCCACCCAGAGACTGCTTGTTTTTGTTTTTGCTTGTGTTTTGTCTCTTTCATGACAGAGAGACAGAGACACCAGTAGCAGGTAACTCAATGGGGACAGGGTTACTGTTTCTGCCGTGTCTCCAGCACCCAGCATAGGATCTGTGACAGGGAGGTGCTCAATTAGTGTTTGCTGAATTAGTCTCGGGATCATCGGGGCTTCGCAGGAGCCTCAGTAACTGCAGTTTCTTCTGGAATCGCACCTCCAGGGCAGAGGGCACCAGGAGCCTTGCCATTCGCAAGGACCCCCCCTTGCTTTTTATCCACAGGGTGTGCACTCTGCTCCTTGCATTCTAGAATAGCTATTGCTCCTCTCCAGCTACATAATAGTCCAGATGCTCCAGGGCAGCAGGTGGCTCGGAGGTTAAGGCGCTGGGTCCCACGTGGCTGACTACATCATTTGAGTCTCAGGCCCAGCAGAAAAACATCCATGTGTGCGCATGTGGCCGAAATCCTGGGAGGAGAATGGAGGACAAGGGATTATGGCGTGGCCAACCCCCTGAGGGGGAGAGGGATTTCTCACTTTACTCCTCTTTTTCTTTCTTTTTCTCTCTCTGTCTCTGGTGATAACATGTACCCTGTAGCAAACCCAGAATCAAAGTCCAGATGCTCCAACCTGATCACAACATGGAATCTGGAAACTCCTGCCTCTGGGTCCTTGGGAGGTCTTGAACTCCCTTCCATGGGAATGAGCCAGCCACGCTTTCATCTCTGCCTGGACTGTGGTGCCTGGACTCTGCAGCAACACTGCAGCCCGCCATGCCCCGTGGCCGCAGGAGAGCCACCCAGACACATCGGCCTCCTTCCTTGGAGACCGGGAGGGGCTGCAGCAGGGAGCTTGAGCCTCTGGGTGGTCTGTCTTAGGGGGCGTGCATTCCTTGTTTACCTCCGATGAGTGCTAGGCAAAGAACTGTCCTGTGAAAGTTTATTACCTGGTATAATGGATGTAAGACAATACATGCATCAAAGTTCAACTTCTTTTGAACTGTAACCTAGTTCTACATTTTATTATAACCCATGCCAAGTACGGGATGGGGGAGGGGGCAGCTGAGGAGACATTTGATCAAGAGGTCCCCTGTCCCTGGTCGAGACCTCCTGACATCTGGCTGGAGAGCCTGTTTCTGGACATGGACACACACACACACACACACACAGCACTCATGACCCAGATGGCAGGAGTCTGAGCACCACGCTCTCTCTGGCAAGAGAATGTCTGCCTCCACCCCACCACGACCAGAGCCAGAAGCACAGGTGACTAGGGTTTCCAAATGCTGCCCTTGGCTGTGCTGTTGGGACCGTCCTAGAGGCTGAAACATATTCCATTTGCCACCAAGTTCAGTCCAACCAAGCTTCCCTGATGCCCTCCCTCCACTTCCTCCTTTGAACAAGGAAAGGCCAGTGGGCTTCCAAAGTCTTCTACCCTCTCCTTCAAAGACAAAGCGGCCCAGACTTGTTGACCAAGATCAGGGAGGGAAGGAGATTAGGCCGCCCCAGTGGGCCCAAATCCTTGCCATCCAACAGGCAGATGGCTCCCTCCATCAAAGGGAGGGGCTCTTTCCCACTATACAAGATGGCAGGCGAAGAAGCTGCAAAGCAGAATACTAAAGAGAAGAAACCTGAAGCCAAGAAGGCTGATGCCAGTGGCAACGTTAAAAAAGGGTGACCCCAAGCCTAAAAAGTCCAAGAAGGGGAAGCCCCACTGCAGCTGAAACCCTGTCCTAGTCCGGGGCATTGGCAGATACTCCCAGTCTGCCATGTGTTCCAGGAAGGCCATGTTCAAGAGGAAATACTCGGCCACCAAATCCAGGATTGAAAAGAAAAAGAAGAAGGTTCTTGCGACTGTCACAAAACCAGTTGGTGGAGACAAGAATGATGGTACCTGGGGGTTAAACTGCACAAAATGCCTAGGTATTATCCTACTGAAGATGTGCCTCGAAAGCTGTTGAGTCACGGCAAAAAACCCTTCAGTCAGCATGTGAGAAAGCTGCGAGCTAGCATCACTCCTGGGACCATTCTGATCATCCTCACTGGACACCACACAGGCAAGAGAGTGATTTTCCTGAAGCAGCTGAGCAGTGGCTTGCTACTTATAACTGGACTGCTGGTTCTCAATCGAGTTCCACTGTGTAGAACACACCAGAAATTTGTCATTGCCACCTCCACGAAAATTGATATTAGCAAAGTAAAAATCCCAAAGCACCTTATCGATGCTTACCTCAAGAAAAAGAAACTGTGGAAGCCCAGACACCAGGAAGGTGAGATCTTCAACACAGAGAAGGAGAAATCCAAGATTTCAGAGCAGCGCAAGATTGATCAGAAAGCTGTGGACTCGCAAATTTTACCAAAAATCAAAGCTGTTCCTCAGCTCCAGGGCTACCTGCGGTCCGTGTTGGCCCTTACAAATGGAGTTTATCCTCACAAATTGGTGTTCTACATTTTTTGCCAAGAACCTAATTAAATAGCTAATCATATATTAAATAAATAAATAAATAAATAAATAAATAAGGGAGGGGGTGGGTGACCGGGGGACATCAGCTCCTTCATCAGTTCAACTGGAAGATCGTCCTCTCCCCCCCAGTGCAGCGGGATTGCATATTTAAACACAAACATACTAGTGGTTTGGAATAAATGTGAAGGTGGGAGCACCAGTGAAATCTTATCGCTCTACCAGCTGTAGAAATTTCAAAATGAAATTACATCCCTTTCAACTACATAGGAAAAATATGAACTAGCGGCTAGACATAAAGCGGGTCATTTAATACTCACAAGCCGTCTGCAACGTAAATATTATGATACTATTTTATACTGGTGAGTGGATTGGTGTTCAGAGAGGTTATAAGCCAACAGCTGGTGAGTAGCGACCGGGTAACTATTTACACTGTAAGGGTCTCACATGGGTGGATGGATGAATGGATAGATGGACAGACAGATGGACTGACAAATGGGTGAATGGACAGATAGACTGACCAACAAATGGATGGATGGACAGGCAGATGGACTGACCAACAAAAGGATGGATGGACAGACACACTGACCAACAAATGGATGAATGGACAGATGAAGAATCGAAGAAAAGACAACTGAACCCCATAGCCCTCCAGCTAGCTGACCTAATGAAATGGTATGGCTATTTAAAGGAATAAATGAGAGAGATAGGTAATGAGCATCTCAGCAGTTAAGAAGGAGAAAGAGCCGGCGGGGAAGCAGGAAGAGGAGGCTGCACTGTCTTGGAATCTGTGCTCTGGAGCCACACCGCCCAGGTCCCTGTCTCAGGGCCACCACTTACCGGCTACGTAACCTTGGTCTAGTTACTTAACCTCTCTGCTCCTCAGTTTCTGCCCCTGCAAAGTGAGGATATTATAACTTATAAGGCTATTGTGACAACTAACTGAGTTAGGTAAAATAATACGTACCGAATTTAGAACTTTGCCTAGCACCTAGCAAGTGTTCGATGAGTTTTGCTATTGTACTCATTTTGCAGGAGGAAACTGAAGGCCAAGGAGGCAGATCACGTTTTTTCTGTACTAATTTCAATAATACCACCTTTTTAAAAAATTGGTTTATTTTTATTATTATTATTATTAAATTTTTTGCTATAGGACACATGTGCTCACCAGAGAGAGAGAGAGAGAAGCAAGCCACCAGGTCCAGGACTCAAACTGTGGTCGCCCATGTGGGAGTCGAGGACACTAACCACCTCGCCACCTACAGGTCCCAGTTATACCACTTTTGATATTGCTGGTTGGCAACTCTGTTATTCAATCATGGTGCTACCAGAGCCAACTTTTATCAACTCAATTTCAATTATAGTAAGAATCTAGATGTTAAGCAGGATTGTTCAACTACCACTTTTTATATAACTTTTTTAAAAGTAATAAAGATGGGGACCAGCAGTTAGCATAATGGCTATGTCACTGGACTCCCATGTAGTCGACCGCAGTTCGAGTCCCAGACCTGGTGGCTTAAACTCACACCAGGCACGTGTGTGTGGGTGCCCAAGATCCCGAGAGGAGAATGGAGGAGAAGGGATTGCGGCATGTCCATCCCCCCAGGGGGTGATTTCTTGCTTTCTGTCTCTCTCTGTCTGGTGAGAGCACGCACCCTACAGCAAAAACCTCTCAAAAAAAAGAAAAAAAAAAAAAAGTAATAAAGACAATGACTTTGCTTCATCAAAGACCAATACACTATCCCAGGAGTTCAGATGAACCCCCTGATGCTTGACAGAAGCTAGACAGATCTGCATCCTTTTTAAACCCGCTATACATATTTGTTGGCCAAACGAATGTTATCAGTTTTCACCCGACTCAAGGCTCTCACTCAAGGCCTATGATAGATGCCTCTCAGAACTCAAAAGAATTTTCAGATGCGTTTCATAATTTAGACTCTTCCAACTTGAAAGAGAAAGTAGAGTGCATACACTTCACGTTCCGCAGTTCCCTGTGAGCGTCTGAGCCGCGTCGTGATTACACATTCTCCTTGTTCTGCAGAGACGTGGAGGGATAGTCACACTGAGGGAGATGGAGCCTACGTACAAGCCCCCCTCGGCTCTACTCCGGTTTTGCCACCAGATCCATTTCTTGCAAATGAACTTGAGGCTTTCAGAGGATTTTGGACTTCGGAACGGCAGGTCGAGAACGGCAGGCCTAGCCCAGGCGGCCCTGAGGGGCGAGTTCTGTGTCTTGTCAGTGTCTACTGAACCTACAGGACAGGGTCATCACACGGACTCTGTTCCAGGCTCGTTTATGTGAATTGTCTCCTTTAGTTCCTGGGACACCTATGAAGTAGACTGAAACAAGCCACAAGCGGTTAATTAGCCGAAGTCACTCACCAGTGAGGCCAGGGTCGGAATTTCACTTGGAGTGTCAGAGATCAGCTGATGAAGTGTGTCCAGACAAGGGGCACCACCAGTGTGCTTTTTTCCTTCTTTTCTCATTTTAAATTTTTTATCTTTTAATAATAGCTTTTGATGTTATTTTCTGTATTTTTTGTTTTAGAGAGAGATTTTCACTATAGGGCGTGTGTGCTTGCTGGAGAGACAGAGACAGAAAGCGAGAAATCACCCCCCACAGGGGGGATGGTCATGCCGCAATCCCTTCTCCTCCATTCTCCTCTCAGGATTTTGAGCATGCGTGCACACGTGCCTGGAGTGAGTTTTAAGCTGCTGGATCCAGGACTCAAACTGTGGTCAACTATGTGGGAGTCCAGCGATATAACCATTTCACCATCTACTGGTTCTGCCTGTTTTCTGTGTTTTTTATTGAACCTAGTAGATAGAGGAGGTGGCACAAAGGGTTTTTTAATTGTGCGTACTTTCATGACAAGGACCTCAAGGTTTGGGGGGTACAGCAGAGTAGGCGGCTGACGACAGCAGCACACACCTCCACAGGCTTCGCCGTGACCTAATAAACGAGTCAACAGAACTCTGCTCCAGAAGCTTGGGGAGAGCTGGAGAAGCCCAGGGAGCCTCCTGAAGGCGCCGCTCACATCTGGGCCCAGGCCCCAGCCCCCGCCCAGTGGTTACACAGGTGGAGATACCGAGTCTACAGGTGGCCAAGGGACACACTCAGGGTGACTCTGCTGACAACCAGCCCCTGACAGTACCTGCTCCACAGCCCTGTGAAAGCTGAACTCTGACCCACACAGGGTCAGTAGGTCAGCCCTCCCCGGCTCACAGAGAAAGCCCGGGGTGAACAACCAGGGACTCACCCAGAGCCCGTGGACCCCAAGGCTGACACAAGGGGCCCTCCCCAGGAGTCTCTGGGTTATTCAGAGAACATCCTCACCACCTGTGAGCTGCTCTCCCCGGGCCAGACTTTTGGGTTTGAAGGGGACACACTGAGTGTCCTGTACTAGACGCGAGGGTACAAAGATAATTGTGACGGCGTCCTTGCTTTCAAGGGGGTCACAGTTCATTGGAGAAACAGAAATGAAACCAAATAAGTAGGCAAGGAAGGCCATTCTAAGCATTAAACAAGACGGGTGGGACCACGCGACTCCGTCACATCCTCACGCCAGCAAGCTGAGGCAGGGGCTCTGAGCCCGCCTTCCGGATGAGGAAACTGAGGTGACGGTGGTGGAATCCCTGGCTCCATTGACACCGCCAGTGGGAGGCCTGCAGAGCTGTGAGGAGCAGGCACACGGGCTGTGAGAGCCACGCGGTGCCTCTCGTCCCACTCCTCCTTCCATGACTTCTCATCAGGAGCTTGAAATCCACCAACAGATGGCCAGCGAAATCGGCAAACAAGACAGATCGACTACCGTCTCCATTCAGACCCACGCCTGAAAACAGAGACTTTGGGGGTCCCCCGGAATCTTTTCTGAATTGAAGCATCCCCCCTCTAAAAAACCTGCCTCCCGAGAGACTTCCACAGCCCACGCTGGGCCAGACCAGATAACGGGTGACCTGCCTTCTATGTCACCAAGGGTCGTGCCACCAGTGAAGCCACCCACCGTCCCCTTAGCTCTGGGCTCACACCTTAGCGGACACATTTGTGCTCAGATATCCAGTGGGCCTGGGGGGGGGCGGCGGGGGCCAGGAGGAAGAGTGGACACTGAAGGCGGAGTGGGGGGGTTCTTCCTCCCCAACGCCAATCCTAGTGATTGTCAGTGCGATTACTCGATTAATCTGTCGCCCCACCAGGGCCAGGGCAGTGGCTGGTTGTACAGACCACGGTAGCAGTGCGCCATGCTGGCAACCAGGAAGCCCCACAACATTCGCTGAACGAATGAATGAGGGCAGGAACCAGGGAACCCAGCTGGGGCAGTCGCCAAGCCCTGCCTCCCTCCCTCCCTGGCAGGTTCCACGACCCAGTAAGGAAGGTGGAGGCCTGCAGGCCATCCCCAGCCGGGAGGAGGCCTGGGGGAGCCAGGCTGCCTGCGGTAGAATCCTGGTTCTGCCACGCACTGGAGGAGGGAAGCTGCCTCCGTCCTCACCTGAGGAGGGGGCTTTGCGGGGTGGCTGCTCACAGTAAGTGCAGCGTGTGTTAAATAAGAAGCCCCATCGCCACCACCACACCCCGCTCCCGTCGTCTGTGAGCAAAGACCATTTCCCTCTGCCCTCAGAACGCCATTGTCCAGCTGGTGACACCCCAGGGAGGCCTTCCCTGGAGAAAAGGCCATGACCTTGTCAAAGCTCGGCGCCCCCGCCCACCCCATTCTCCCAGCTCCCACCTTCAGCATCCCACCCCACCACATCGCTCTCCCTTTAGGTGACCCTGAGCCATGTCCACCTCCAGCCGGTGCCACAGTTGCCCTCCGCCAGGCTCAGGGAAGACGTCCCCAAGAGCTCAGCTGCGGGCTGGGGGTCGCGGGAGGAGGAAGGCAGGACGCACCGCCCGCGGAGAGAGCAGCGACGCGAGCCCGCGGGCGGCGGCGCCACCTGGTGGCGAGCTGTGGGATCGCGGTCTGCAAAGCCGGGGAGCGCGAGGGTGCCGTGAGCTGGCAAGAGGGACAATCTCCAAAAGGGCCGGCTGGCTCCAGGTCACAGGGAGGAGTTCACACTGCCCAGAAAGCTGCGACCCTTGGCACTACTGCGTGGGGCTCCGAGGCCCTTGCGGGCCGTTTTCTCCATGGGATTGGGCACCTCCGCCCCAGGCTACCCCTCCCCTAGTGGAATATTTGACTTGGGGCCAAGGCACGCGCCCCCAGAAATCCCTGGCTTCCCTATGCCAAGCATATTACACCCCCAGCCCCGAGGCTGGTGAGGGGACTGAAAAAGGTCCTGTGGACCCTGACACCTGGGCAGCGCTTGTCTCCCCCACTGCTGTCTCTGAGAGATAATGCCTACAAGGGTGTAAGTTCTAACCCAGCTCTGCACCCCAGTCAGTCTGTGCCAGGATTTCTCCCATCTATGGAAGAAGGACAATAAAAAAATTAAAATCCACCCAATTTCCTGTGGAGATTGTGAGGTTCCAATGTGAATGCAGACAATAGCATTTTGAAGAACAAAAACCATTATTATTCAAAATTTCTGATCCATAACAACTTTTAGCAACCATGTAAATTCAAGCAAATGCAAATATGTTTTAATAGAAGAGTAAAACCCTCAAGTCCTGACTATGAAAAGCTCCTCAAAAGAGAGATTTTAATTTTTTGGAGAGGAGGAAAAAAAAAAAGGAGCATGCAGTTGAAATCCAAAAATGCAAAGTTCCATATGGGAAATTTAAATGATCTTAAGGATTTTACGATATAGAATTTAGAAGGCAGCTCGCTCTTCAGGAAACCAGTGGAAAAGTATGACAATCCTTCCAGACACTCGGAGGATAAAGTAGAAGCCAAACGTGTTATCTAAGATCCTACACAATCCACTTCAAAGGAAGACTCACAGAAGCACAAGCGCTTACACTGGCCTCTAGGTAGCGTTTGCATAAACGGCTCCGGTGTCTGTCTGTGGTGTGGTTAACAGAAATACCTGAGTCTGGGTAGTTTATAAGAACAGAGGTTTCTGTAGCTCACAGTTCAGAAGTCCGAGGGCAGGGGCCGCATCTGGTGGGAAGCCTGGCCGCTCGCTGCAGGGCCCCAAGTACCACAGGACAACGTGTGAGAAGAGCTCGAGCAGAGTGGGAGCACCTGTCGACGTCCGTGTCTCCTTAGAAGCCCTCAAGTATCTAATCGTGGGGCCCCATCTAATGCCTAATCAGCTCTCAAGGGCCCCACCTTTGAACACCATAATCAGATTAAGTCTCCACCTCTCGACACCCTCACCGTGGCTCACCAGATTTCAATACATGGATTTGGGAGACACGTTTAAGCCACAGCACCTCCACTCACCCACCTATATGGGATGCTCCTTGAACAGAACAAACCCCCAGGTCCCATTCTGATGTCCACAGAGAGGTGGACCCCCAAGCCCCTGGCCATTAATTGGCCCAGTATCTTGAGAACAAAGCTGCCCCCTATTTCGGATTCCAGAACCCAAAACCTTGAGAGAGGATGAAAATTGACCTCACAGTAAGGGAGAGAAAGAAGCATCCTGGACTCAGCCTTTACCCCACAGTGGCCGGTCCTCACCACCTGCATTCCATGGACAGCCACTAGGGGGCAGAGTGAGACCTGCTTTAGGAGACCAGCTGGCCAGAGGCTCCACACCCGGCAGGGCAGGCCAAGTTTGGGACCTCCGTCCCTCTGATTCACACAAATCCTAAAAGGCCCATTTGAGGGCCAGCAGGTGGCGTGGTAGTCGGGGCACCAGACTCACATGGTCAACCACGTTTGGAGACCTAGACCTGGCAGCTTGCTTTCTCATTTTCTCACTCCCTCCCCCTCTCTCTTTCTGGTGAGTGTGCATGCCCTGTAGCAAATTTTAAAAAAATAGTAATGATAAATAAATTAGTTTTTTAAAAGGCCTATGTGACATGCAGGGTCTCCTAGCAGTTCCTAGCAGCCTCTGACTCCTCCCTTCTCCTTCTCTCGCTCTCCCCAGTCAGAGCAGGTGTCGTTCCCGACCCCAGCCTGCATGTCTCTGCAGCTCAGAAGTTTGTCCTGATTGTTCTACATCTTGGATTTCTCCTCCTTGAATCACATGCTGCCAGAAAATGTCTATCCCTCTGTGATTGTCTCCCAGAGAGTGCTGGGATCTTTGGGTGTGAACCTCCATAGACATCTCTTCTGAGTCCTCCAGACCCACAGGGCCAGTCATCGTTCATTTAGCACCACTGTGTGGAAGGAGGCGGGTGAGACTCCTAGCAAGCAGGTCTCATCCGGTATCGGTGCTCATCCCACTGGGCAGCTCCAGGTCCTGGACTCTAAGCTGAAGGACAGACCTGGCCCACACCAGCAGTGCTGGTTTCAAATTATTTCCACAAGCCTCTGTTGCTCTCACTCTGCAGAAAGTCTGGGCTGGGTACTGCGGCGTCCAAGGGAATGTGAGACACTCTCAGGACTTCCTGCCAACATACCTGCCCTATCGTTCTGTCCCGAGGAGGGAGATAGAGTGTAGAGAAACTGATTGATCAGACCGTAGGAGACTGCCCGAGCCATAATTCCAGGTTGGATGGGGTCACGATGCGTAAGAGATGAATTGATGGGAGCCACATGCCATCTGTGGTTTGAGTCCAGCCCAGTCTACCTGAAAGCTGGGCACATGCAATGTGTGGCCAGAATGCGGATGTGCTGGAGGACTGGAAGGGGGTCAGGCATAACTGAGCTCTGTGGAGGCTCCTTCCCTCCTAAATACATGTGTGCATGTATGTGCTCTATCATGAACTAAAAGAAAACCTTTGGGTGGGTCACTAGGCATAAAAGGTGGGCTGGGTGTGGCTGCCCTGTCCTCTGTCCTCCAATCATGCACCAGATGCAAATCAGTGGCCCCAGCTAAGTCATGCTCCCTTGTCCTCCCATATGGCCAGCAGAGCATAGGAAGAACAGAAATCTGGGGAAAATGAGGTCCTCAGGCTCAACCCTGCTGACCCCAGTGCTCTAGGTGAGGGTTGGAGTTCAAGCCCACTCACCACCAAACACAACTCTGCTTCCTTCATGGCTCTCTCTCTTGGTCTCCCCCTAGGACTTGGTGGGTCATGGTTGCTAGGGTTTACATCTACCTGGGTCCCCGGTCATAACCCAGATAACAGTGCTGTCATACTGCCAATATCTTCTGTGACAGTCACGAGCCCCTAGGAGAGACAGTTGAGCCGGGGAGTTCAAATGATGCTGTGTAGTGAGGGAAGAGCAAGAATAACATTGTACCAGGAACAGGGAGGCTTTTCAGAGAGCCAAGTTTAGGACTGGCCTTAGAAGGCATTTGGGACTCCATAGAATGTGGAGGTGTGGGGACAGGTATCCCAGGCAGAGGAGCTCAGGAGGGTCTGGAGAAGAGTAAGGAGTCCCATTAGTTGTGACTACATGAAGTGGGCAATGGAAAAATGTTCTAGAAGGTTAGGTAGAGCGGATTGGAGTCCTGAATTCTGAGTAAAGATATTTTTACCTAATTGACACCTGGGATCCATTGAAAGCTATTGAACAAGGGAGTGCTTTGGTGGGTGGAGAAGAACAGCTCTAGAAAGGAGAATCTGGCAGAGTGTACAGAATGGATTGGAGCCAAAGAAGACAGGGGGCAGGAGGCCAGGATGATAACCAGGCAAGCAAAACATGCAGGTGGAGCAGTGGAATTGCACAGAGGCCCCGGGTGGGAAGGAACACTGAACTTGGAGACCCAGAGCCTCAAGGAAGAGAGAAACTGGTCTGTGAGGACTGTGGGAGGATGCTCTGCCAGAGAGGGCCCCAGAAGGGCAGTGCCCTCCATGAAATCGGGGGCAGTGGGGAAGGTGGAGCTGGTTTATAGAAAGATGATCTTGGCCACCTGTCCTGGGGCTCCCATCTCCCTTCATCCACTGCTCTGGGTATACTGGCAGTCAGCGCCCCTACACAGGACTGTCCTTCATTTCCTGATGGAAGTGGTCTCTGCATCCCACCTCTGTCCCAGGCTTAAACAGCCTCCTTCCCCAGTGTGGTGTGACCTCCACCCTAACACTCATGCTGGTGGCCTGCGATTATTCATTCACTTCTGTTTCTGTAATCACCCTGAAGCCCTGTGAGGCTGGAACTTTAGTTTATTCAAATATTTGTACATGAGATTGGACTGGTTTATTTTAATAATTATTTATTCATTCATTCATTTATTTTAATTTGACCAGAGACAGACACAGAGAGAGAGAGGGAAAGTGGGAAAGCAAGCCACCAGGTCCAGGACTCGAAACTCAGTCAGCCATGTGGGAATGTCCAGTGTCTTAACCACCACTCCCCTGCTGGCCCCGAGATTATTTACAACCAATAGAGGTTTATTTGACTCATGATCCTGACGACCAGAAAGTCCAAAACCATGGGTCCAGCATCTGTCCCGCCTATGGTTGTGAATCACATGGCCAAGAGAAGCAGGTGGATTGGCAGCCATGTGTGCAGAGAAGAGAAGAGAGAGAAAGAAACAATGAGAGAAAGAGTGAAAGGAAATAAACTTGCATTCTTCCTCTGTCTGTCCCTCCCATGTCCCCAGCTGAATGAATGGTACCCCCCATTAGGACCTACCTCTTAAAGGTCTCATCACTTCCCAAAGCCATTTCACTGGAGACCAAGCTTCCAGAACTAACCTACTATGTCCTAATTGATCCCATGGCGCAAAGGCAGCCTCCGCTCTCAAGAACTGCTTGGTCCAGTGTAGAGAGGTGGTGGCCTGACAGAGGCTGCCCACACAAGAAGCATTTCCTCTGAACCTTTATCTTTCACCCTGACAGGCCCTGGTACAGGGAAGACTCTAAACAAATGACAATGAAGTAAAGGGAAGACGTACTGATTTTGAGGTGCTGCGGGACATCAGGAAGCAGCTGGGAACAGAGGGCCGGAGCTCTGGAGAGGCAACCGCAAGACGGATCTTGTTGGAATTCTGTCCATGGATTGGTAAGTTTTAGCATGTGTTGCATTAAACCTGATGTAGAGGGTATGCAGGGGCCAAGAGCTTACAGGGAACCTGAAGGAAGTGAGGAAGCGCCTCTATGCATTGTCTCTGCAACCCCAACATGCTCGGAGTAACAGAAGGCACATCCTCGGTACACTGAGGTTGCTCCCACTTGGAGCACCTTCTGCGGAGGAACGAGGACGCCGAGTCTGCTGCACCCAGGCCCCGCATCTGCTGGGCTTTAAACACTTACACAGTAATGGCTCCATGCAGCATCCCAGACAGGACATCATGTCTGCAGGCTCCAAACTGACCAGTGTACCTTTTCCTAAATCAATGCAAGACTTCAGCTCCACCTGAATGCCTGTGGCACTGAGAAAATCAAATATACATAGCAAAGTGACACTGGAAATGACAAGGGCTTGTTCTGAGTATAGTTTCTGCTGAGCCTAAAATAGAAATATTGTGCCAACTTGCAGTGTAGTGGTTAAGGTAGCTGGATCCCACGTGGCCAACCACGGTTCAAATCCAGGATCCGGTGACTCGAGAAACACCCTAAGAGCATGTGTGTGTGTGTGTGTGTGTGTGTGTGTGTGTGTGTGTACCCAAAATTCAAATGGAGAGAAAGCTGGAGAAGGGATTGTGGTGTGACCATGCCCATGAGGTGTGCTTTCTCGTGTGTTCTCCCTCTGAGGACACACACCCTATGGCCAATTGGAGGACACATGCCCTCTGGCCAATTAAAGACAAAAATAAAAGAATTGTCCACATGTCCACTCATAGCTCCACTTCTGTGGGCCAGGTGGCAGTGCAGTGGTGGCACAGCTGGACCCTCACAGGAGAGTCCCAGCCAACAATCTCCCTGAGGACGGGGAGCATGCATGTGCTCGGGTGCTTATGACCCAGACCAGCTGAAACCAGAGGTGGGTCGTGGTGTGGGTACCCTGGTGGCCTGCGATTATTCATTCACTTCTGTTTCTGTAATCACCCTGAAGCCCTGTGAGGCTGGAACTTTAGTTTATTCAAATATTTGTACATGAGATTGGACTGGTTTATTTTAATAATTATTTATTCATTCATTCATTTATTTTAATTTGACCAGAGACAGACACAGAGAGAGAGAGGGAAAGTGGGAAAGCAAGCCACCAGGTCCAGGACTCGAAACTCAGTCAGCCATGTGGGAATGTCCAGTGTCTTAACCACCACTCCCCTGCTGGCCCCGAGATTATTTACAACCAATAGAGGTTTATTTGACTCATGATCCTGACGACCAGAAAGTCCAAAACCATGGGTCCAGCATCTGTCCCGCCTATGGTTGTGAATCACATGGCCAAGAGAAGCAGGTGGATTGGCAGCCATGTGTGCAGAGAAGAGAAGAGAGAGAAAGAAACAATGAGAGAAAGAGTGAAAGGAAATAAACTTGCATTCTTCCTCTGTCTGTCCCTCCCATGTCCCCAGCTGAATGAATGGTACCCCCCATTAGGACCTACCTCTTAAAGGTCTCATCACTTCCCAAAGCCATTTCACTGGAGACCAAGCTTCCAGAACTAACCTACTATGTCCTAATTGATCCCATGGCGCAAAGGCAGCCTCCGCTCTCAAGAACTGCTTGGTCCAGTGTAGAGAGGTGGTGGCCTGACAGAGGCTGCCCACACAAGAAGCATTTCCTCTGAACCTTTATCTTTCACCCTGACAGGCCCTGGTACAGGGAAGACTCTAAACAAATGACAATGAAGTAAAGGGAAGACGTACTGATTTTGAGGTGCTGCGGGACATCAGGAAGCAGCTGGGAACAGAGGGCCGGAGCTCTGGAGAGGCAACCGCAAGACGGATCTTGTTGGAATTCTGTCCATGGATTGGTAAGTTTTAGCATGTGTTGCATTAAACCTGATGTAGAGGGTATGCAGGGGCCAAGAGCTTACAGGGAACCTGAAGGAAGTGAGGAAGCGCCTCTATGCATTGTCTCTGCAACCCCAACATGCTCGGAGTAACAGAAGGCACATCCTCGGTACACTGAGGTTGCTCCCACTTGGAGCACCTTCTGCGGAGGAACGAGGACGCCGAGTCTGCTGCACCCAGGCCCCGCATCTGCTGGGCTTTAAACACTTACACAGTAATGGCTCCATGCAGCATCCCAGACAGGACATCATGTCTGCAGGCTCCAAACTGACCAGTGTACCTTTTCCTAAATCAATGCAAGACTTCAGCTCCACCTGAATGCCTGTGGCACTGAGAAAATCAAATATACATAGCAAAGTGACACTGGAAATGACAAGGGCTTGTTCTGAGTATAGTTTCTGCTGAGCCTAAAATAGAAATATTGTGCCAACTTGCAGTGTAGTGGTTAAGGTAGCTGGATCCCACGTGGCCAACCACGGTTCAAATCCAGGATCCGGTGACTCGAGAAACACCCTAAGAGCATGTGTGTGTGTGTGTGTGTGTGTGTGTGTGTGTGTGTGTACCCAAAATTCAAATGGAGAGAAAGCTGGAGAAGGGATTGTGGTGTGACCATGCCCATGAGGTGTGCTTTCTCGTGTGTTCTCCCTCTGAGGACACACACCCTATGGCCAATTGGAGGACACATGCCCTCTGGCCAATTAAAGACAAAAATAAAAGAATTGTCCACATGTCCACTCATAGCTCCACTTCTGTGGGCCAGGTGGCAGTGCAGTGGTGGCACAGCTGGACCCTCACAGGAGAGTCCCAGCCAACAATCTCCCTGAGGACGGGGAGCATGCATGTGCTCGGGTGCTTATGACCCAGACCAGCTGAAACCAGAGGTGGGTCGTGGTGTGGGTACCCTGGGAGAGTAATCTTCTCTCCCTCTTTCTTTCCTTCTTAGAAAAAAAAATTAAAAATCTTGGGACCAGCAGTTACCGTAATGGCTATGTCGCTGAACTCCCATGTAGTTGACTGCAGTTCGGGTCCCAGCATGGTGGCTTAAACTCACGCTGGGCGCGTGTGTCTGTGTGCCCAAGATCCTGAGAGGATAATGGAGGAGAAGGGATTGTGGTATGGCCATCTCCCCTGGGGGGTGATTTCTCACTTTCTGTCTCTGTCTCTCTCTGTCTTTCTGGCGAGCATACGCGCCCTATAGCAAAAACCTCTCCAAAAAAAATTTTTTTTAATCTTTTAAAATTTTTTTTCTAAAAACTCTTTCTGGCTCCCGGAGCCCCAATGAAGTTCCTTCACACTCCCTCACCCAGCCCTAAGCCTTTTCTGAGTCCTTGTGAGCAAATGACTGCTATAAACAGCATCTAGTTGCCTGAAAACACTTGCAAGCACAAAGGCCCAACCCAGTCAAATTGCATAGCGTGCCTTTAGAGGTTTCTAGACCCTCTCCACCCCTATCTGAGCCCTGTCCACACCCCATCCTCACCCCTGGGGTGTGTATGACTGTCACCTGCTCCCCGCTGAAACACTGGTTTATGATCTATAGTGAAAGTCCCAAGAGGGCAGAGGCCATGTCATTTTGCTCACTGTCACCCTCCCAGGACCAGGTCCATCATCACTTAGCGATAAGCAGGAACCCATCCTGTGGAAGCAACGAGGACATCGGGTCTGCCTGCATCCTCGGGCCTATGTCAGCTGAGCAGCCAACACTTGCACCATGGAATGCTTCTGTTTAAGGAAGTGCTGCTACACAGGAGGCCCTGAGTCCAGATTTGCTATAGGGACTCAATACATTTTGGTTGCTCACCCTTCCTGCATAAGATGTAAAGATGTACAGCACTCTCTCATAATAAATACATAAGCTTTAAAAAGGCAAAAAGACCTGGCCATGGAGGCACAAGTGGTAGGAGGGGTGATACCGTGTGATGCTACAGCCACATGGGGGGACCAGGTTTAGACCCTGGACTGACCTGAACATGGCGGATACATCAATGCACCTTGATCCTGGCTCTGGGTGGAAGGCTGGGGTGGAGGGATTTCTACACAGTAGAACCCTGTTCCTGGGAGACAAGGAGGTCTCTTCTCACAAAGCAGATCATTTTCTTTAAAAGACATGCAGGGTATGCTCCCCTCACAGATACAACCTCCTTGTTAGGGCACATTCTGTAAAGGGTGTCTCACTTCTTTTCCCACTGAGAGCACCCTCTACAGATGAGCCAGGACTGGCAGCCCCAGCACTGGAGACCTGCCCTTGAGAGGGACCAGGTCAGAGGGGCACATGGATGGCCACCATGGCTCCTTCCACCAGAGCTCCTTCTACCTGAGACCCTTCCCCTCAGCCTACAGTAAATGCAGGTAGGCCTCGCCCTTTCTTGGCATCTTCCTCCCCCAGGCTCCAGTCACTCCTGGGCCCTCCAGGATGCTTCCAGGAACACTTGGCACCATTGCAGAGAGAACGCCATGGCTTGCTTCTATAGCAACCAAACACTTAAGCACCCAAATTACCTCTGCCTTTGTTTCAGGTGATGAAGCATGACAGCGGAATTCCTTGTCCTCAGCATAAGGTCTCAGTTCCCTGGGGATACTTATGGTGGTCAAGAGACAGGCTCCGAGAGCAGGGCTGCCTCAACTCCATCCTGCCTCTACCAGGTACTTTCCAGTGATGTTGGGGAAAGTTCTTCATCTCCATTGGCCTCAGTTTCCTCACCTACAAAATGGGGGTAACAGTAATAGTTCCCTCCTCATTGGGATAAAGATTACATGAGATAATACATGTAGAGCATGTGAAAAAGTGAGTATGTAGTAAAATGAAACTGTGTTATGATTGTCTGTAATCATGGTTCAGAAAGGCCCTACCAGAGGTGTTCACGTAATTTACGAACACGTACATGCATGCACACTGGGTCCCTTTCTCAATGTAGGGCAGCACACTATACCCCTATCACCTTCTCTGTCTTTTTTTTATTTTTTATGATTTTTGCCATAGGGTGAGTGTGCTCACCAGAAAGAAACAGAGAGAGAGAGACAGTGGGAGGTTAAGTGAGAAATCACCCTCCATAGGGGTTGGCCATGACACAATCCCTTCTTCTCCATTCTCTTCCTAATATTTGAGCCGTGCATGTACACATGCCCAGTGTGATTTTCAAGCTGCTGTGTCTGGGACTCAGACCATGATCAGCCGTGTGGGAGTCCAGCACCATAACCACTATGCTACCTGCTGGGCCCCTATCACTTTCTCTTTACCTGTTCATGAAACACCTCTAACAAATCCCACTATCTCTTCCCTCACCTACAAAAATGATCACATCATATACCCTCATTGCTATGGTTTGAAATTCATCTTTTGGGACTAGATGGTATTGATTGTATTATAAAAGCGTTAAGTGAAAACTTAATTTCTTCATGATGCCCCAGGGTGAGGCCTAGTGGGCAGTGAATTGCATGGTGATTGCAGTAGACTCATGAATAGACTGACGATGTCTGTGAAGACCCACTCAGTTGTAGCGCTCATGAGAAGAGGGTAGTTCTTGCAACAGCTGGTTGTTATACAAATAGATCCATCTTTCCCTTCAGGTGCCCGCCATCTCTGTGCTTCCATTGACCACACTATAGGCCTAGCTAGGACTTTGGTCTTTCCAGCCACCGAATCATGAGTTTGTATATAAATTTCTATCTTCTAAAATCACCTAGGCTCAGGTATTTCTGTTAGCAATGCAGTAACAAACTAAGATACTCATGTACCCTCTGTATTAACCAGGATAAACTTTTACAAACAGTCCCCAGAGCTCAGTGGCTAGTTATGATAAAGGCATATTGGTCACTCACAGTTCAATGTAGTATAAGTCAAGGGTGGGAGTATTCTGCTCCACGTAGTCATTTAGAGACCCAGGACCCTTCCTGGTGGCTTCACCATTATGCAATACCTTGGAATCCCACCCTGGGTCTACTGCCTCCAGCCAGCAAACAGGAAGAAAGACTACAGAGGACCATGACAATTTTCAGGACAATGCCGTGCAGGGCTGTCCCTCCTGAAAGCCCACTGCCGACTGGCCAGAAGTTCAGTACAGTGAGATGACTCCACATGACTATAGCAGAAATTAATCATTAATCATTAATCATTAAGACTGGAAATATAATCATCCCATGTGTCCAAAAATGCAATAAAATCAATTTGATGAATAGAGACTATTTTTTATGCTACCAACTCTGGAAGTATAGCCTTCTCTAGGCGAGAACTTGTATTTTTTTTTTTCAAGGCACTTGCTTAGAAAATAACCCTGAAGCAATACTTCATGTTTTTCCCTCAAATCCTGTAGCAGATGATGTCTCGTCCCCCCAGAACGGCAGATGGGGGAGACAGGATGGGGTAGAGCCTCTTTGAGTTAGCTTCATCTTTTGCAAGATGGAAGCAGTTAACAGGGGGGACTCAGAGCTGGAGACACCTGAAAGCCCACTGCCGACTGGCCAGAAGTTCAGTACAGTGAGATGACTCCACATGACTATAGCAGAAATTAATCATTAATCATTAAGACTGGAAATATAATCATCCCATGTGTCCAAAAATGCAATAAAATCAATTTGATGAATAGAGACTATTTTTTATGCTACCAACTCTGGAAGTATAGCCTTCTCTAGGCGAGAACTTGTATTTTTTTTTTTCAAGGCACTTGCTTAGAAAATAACCCTGAAGCAATACTTCATGTTTTTCCCTCAAATCCTGTAGCAGATGATGTCTCGTCCCCCCAGAACGGCAGATGGGGGAGACAGGATGGGGTAGAGCCTCTTTGAGTTAGCTTCATCTTTTGCAAGATGGAAGCAGTTAACAGGGGGGACTCAGAGCTGGAGACAGCACAGACCAGGGGTGGCCCTGAGGGGATCTTCTTTGGCCCTCCACCCTTTGTTCTCCTATTCCCAGAGCACACAGCGTCTAGCCTCCGGGCTGCCACCCCTGGGAGCTCACAGGCAAAGCAGGAGTCAGGGATCTCGAGGGGAAAGCATTCTGTGGGCTGCAGTGGGGTCTGGTTTGTTTTTCTGCTGGTCAACCGAGCTGACCTGCCTTGAGCACAGGATGGAAGAGCAAGGTCGGGATGGTCTATGGCTGAAACGAAGAGAAGGCGAAATCTGGAAACCCAAACTCCTCTCCCCCCAACCAGTGCCAGCTTGAGCTTTCTCATTCGCGGACCACACCCCGACCCACGCCCCCACACTTCATCCTCAGCTGATCCAGATGGTCTGTGGATGGCAGAGCCAACAGTACAGGGAATTGTTTCCAAAGCTCCTGCAGACTCTCCCTAATTGCATCCCGTTTTGGACATATTCTGAAAGGAGAGGCTTTTCACTCACCACTAGCGCCTAAACAAATACACAAAGGGGAAAATCGGGGCTAAAGCTTCCTCCCCCGTTCTAACCCTCGCACTCCTCTCTCCCTCTCCTTGCTTTTAAAACAATGACTCCGGGAACAAAAGGCGACGCCCACCTTGTGGCCCCTGGTAATACACCAGTCACCTGGAGGCAGTGAGAGTCTTTGTTCTCCTAGCAACAGGAAGCGCCCCAGCAGCACAGACTCAGAGCTGGGATTACAACAGTCAGCCGTGGGGTGCGTGTGTTGCTAGGAGAATCTGAACTTGGGTTTAAATTTGCAGCCTTCCTTCACTGCCACAAGTTGCCCTTAGCTGTAGAAAGATACAAGCTCCCTAACAGGCGCCACAACACTGGGCCCAGTTAGGAAATCCCTGGCCTTAGACTACGACGAGCTGAGTGTGCTTTTTGTCTTCGTTTGTGTCTCTTCTCTCTTGAATTTTAAATAGAGCCAACCACCACACAAATAAGCTAGAATTGTGAAAAATATCCCCTGGATGCTAACTGAGCACCTGCTAGTGCCAGGCATAGATCTAGACCCTACCGGCCCAGCTGGGAAGGAAACGGACAAGGATCCTGCCCTGGGGAGCTTGCTGTAGGGGAGGGAACATGATAAATAAAGAGACCCTGAATCAGTAAGGGTTCTCCAGCAAACAGAACCGGAGACAGATTAGAGGTAACTAGAGATGGAGATGGAGACAGAGACCAATGTACATATTGTCCACGGAAATCATTAAGACTCTGTAGAAAATAATTGAAATGATTTATTCTAAACACAAGATTGAGTGACCAGACTCAGGAAAGTGCAAAAACATTTTCTGGGGTGTTCGGATGTAGCGGTTTCTTTTTATTTAGTTTTGATAGCAGGTGGCACCAAGTCGTAAATCAGTGAAAGGAGTCCTTGCATTGGCTTGGCCCCAAAAGGCAGGATAACTGGGGAAGGAGGGAGGTAGCGGGATATAACAGGTTATGGGTGGGTTTAGAAATTTTTTTATTATGTTTTTTTTTTTGGGGGGGGGGGGGGTTTTTGCTTTAGGGCACGTGCTCTCACCAGACAGACAGAGAGAGGCAGAGAGATAGAAAGTGAGAAATCACCCCCCAGGGGGATGGCCATACTGCAATCCCTTCTCCTCCATTCTCCTCTCGGGATCTTGGGCACGCACGCACACGCACCCAGCGTGAATTTTAAACCACCGGATCCAGGACTTGAACCACAGTCGACTACGTGGGAGTCCAGCGACATAGCCATTACGCTAACTGCTGGTCCCAGGTGGGTTTAGAAATTTAAGCCAGCAGTTGGCATGATGGTTAAGGCACTAGATTCCCACGTGGCTGATTGCAGTTTGAGTCCCGGACCTGGCTGCTTGAAAATCACACTGGTTGCATGTGCATGCATGCCCAAAATCCCAGGAGAAGAATGGAGAAGAAGGGATTGTGGTGTGCCCATACACCTGGGAGCTGATTTCTCACTTTCTCACCATCTCTTTCTGGCAAACACACGCACTTTATGGCAAAAAAAAAAAGAAGAAGAAGAAAAAAAAGAAAGAAAGAAAGAAAAAAGAAAAAATTAAAGAATTACTAATTGGTTTAAAACAGAAGTCTTTGTTCCCCAAAACTTACAGTCAGCAAAGGTATGCCTGGATTTTACTTAAAAAGAGATAAGAAAGCCTTACTGAGTACATAAAGTGCTAGGTCAGGGACAGGAGGTAGGGAGCATCCCACAGTCACTGGGCCAGGTAGCCTGCTACAGGCCGGTTAACGTTTATAGGCATGACTCCCCCAGACCCCTTAGAAAGTACCTTAGAAGAGGAAGAATAGTCAGCATTTTGTCCTCAGTATAAAGAGATTTATTTCGAGGAACTGGCCCTGCAGTTGTGCAGGGTGACCAGAGCCAAATCTGTAGTGCAGACTGCATGGGCTGGCAACTCACGCAGAGGGTGAGGCTGAAGGTGTAGGACAGAATTTCTCTTTTTTCTTTTTCTTTTTTTTTTTATTGGAGAGGTTTTTGCTATAGAGCGCGTACGCTCGCCAGAAAGACAGAGAGAGACAGAGAGACAGAAAGCAAGAAACAAACCCTCCGGGGAGGATGACCACGCTGCAATCTCTTCTCCTCCATTCTCCTCTCGGGATCTTGGGCACGCACGCACACGCGCTGGGCATGAGTTTAAGCCACCGGGTCTGGGACTCGAACCACAGTCGACTACATGGGAGTCCAGTCACCTAGCCATTACGCTAATTGCTGGCCCCCAGAATTTTTTTACACAGTGAAATTTCAGTTTTGCTGTGAAGGTCTGTCAACTGATTAGATAAGGCCCACCCAAACTATCAAGGAGAATCTCTTTTACTTAAACTCAACCAATCATTGGTTGAGTTATCACAACCTACCAAATACCTTCACAACACTAGGTTGGTGGTTGATTGAATAATGGAGTCCTGTAGCCCAGCAAGTTGCCAATAATACTAACTGTGACAAATACATACACAATGGGCTGGGTTGGGATAGGTAAGTGCCAAGGAGAAAAAGCAGGGTGAGGGGGACAGGGAGCCCTGGGCAGGGAGAGCAGGAGACTCACCGGTGTGAAATGTAGTAAGTTATCCTATATGAAGTGGAATAAAACTAAATGAACCTAGGCACTGCACTCAGAAAGCACAGCGGACCAGGTGGTGATGCAGTGGTCACATAGCCAGACCCACAGGAGAAAGGTCCCGGGTTTGCACCCCAGACCCTCCCTGAGTACACCCACACCCGTGAGGTGGGCCAGCTGAGACTGAGGGTGGAACGTGGCTTGAAGGCCCTGTTGGGGATGCCCATTTCTCTGTCTTTCTGTCTCCCTCTATCATGGAGGAAATAAATAAACAAACTTAAAGGAAGTACAACAAAAATCTACCCTGCGTTATAGGCCGGCCTAAGTGTGCCTATGCTGCCTGGCAGTCAAGAACAGAGGGATGCCATTTCTCTTTGTGTTTTGTTTTGTTTTGTTAGAGGGCATGTATGCCTGCTGAAGAGAGAGCAAGCATCCCCCATTGGGGACGGTCATGCCACCATCCCCTCTCTTGCACCTCTCCTCCCTCTGGATTTTGGGCATGCCCGTACATACGCCTGATGTGCTTCTCAAGCCACCAGGTCCAGAACTCAGATGGTGCAGTCAGCCATGTGGGATTTAGCCACCTTAACCACCATGCCATGGGGCCAGCGAGTAGGATGCCATTTCTAAAGTTCTAATTCTTCGTACCCAACACAGCCCAACTAATGCTTGGTCCCGTCTTCCTAGTTCTTCAGAAGCAGCCCTGTGGCAACAGCCTCCTAAGTAACTCCTGCTTCTGTGTTTTCCCGAACTCCACTTCTGTGCCCCCTCCTCTCCGGTGGCCCCTGGGTCCCCACCCACAGGCACTCTCTGACCAGCCCCCCCGCTCTGCTCCCCTGATCTAATCCTCTGCATGTCCACTTTATGCCCAGAAAGCCCATCACACTGGGCTCTCGCTTGTTCCCCAGCACCTCCGGTTGGCACACTCCTGCTGCCAGGCCTTTGGTCTTCCTGCTTCCTCAACCAGGAAGTGTCTCCTCCCAGCCTGGCTCTCTACCTACAACCCTATCAGAAAGGCCAACCTTGAACACCTTGAACACCTAACACAGTGGCCCGAGCCTGCCTCTGTTTTTACAACACTCGTCAAATAGCCACTCTTTGTTGACAGTCTCCTCTCACCTGAATGGAGCAGGTGGGACTGTGGTTCGTCATTTTTATAACTGTGGTAAAATAACACCTAGCACCTTCACAGAGTTATGCAGCCATCCCCACTACCTCACTCCAGAATGTTTCATCACCCCGAAGGAAACTCTGTGCCCATGGAGCAGTCCCTCCTCACTGCCACCTCCAAGCCCTGGCAATCACCCGCCTGCCTTCTGTCTCTGGGTATTTCACATAACTGAACCACACGATGTGGCCTGTTGTGTCTGGCTTCTTTGGTGTCGTATCACATTTTCAGGGTGTGTCTTGGTTGCAGCATGGAGCGACTGTTCATTCCCACAAGCTGGACAGTAGTGCATCAGCTGGGTCTGCCACGTTGATTTATCCATTGATCCACGATGGATGTGTGCGTTGCTGGTACCCTTTGCTACTATGGAAAACTCCACAGTGCACGTCCGTGAACAGTGTTTGTTTAAAGGGGACTCTGTTTTGATCACTCTGTGCCCCTGGCACAAAATAGAGAAAGAAAGAGGCCCACACCAAAAAAGATTCAATAATTAATAGTTGTGAGCAGTTTATTCTTCAGATAAATAAATAAAAGGCAAAGGTTGGCATCTACTTTCTTCAGGACCCCTTGTCTACCCTCTGCCCCAGTGAGGACTAAGACCCAGTGTTCACCCCACCCTAGTACCCATGCCCTCAGTATCCTCAAGCCACGCCCGTCCTGCAGCCCTCCAACCCCGAATAGTGGGGCAGGGGTCTAGCTGGGCTCTCCAGTGCAGAGCACATGCAGGCCAGTGAGACAAATGGATCTTTCTGAATTCCCATACAGACCCAGGATGGCCCCAAAACAAAACACTTCTGTCTTTAGGCGGAATCTGATTGCTAGGCTAACAGAATGCTGGAATCCATTCTTCTGATGGGATCAAATCATAAATTTCGAATTAGAAATAAGGCCCTTAAAAAAGGCATAATATCCCCGATACTAGCCCCCTAGGGCTTTCATAACAAAGTACCATAACAGGGTGCTTTGAAAGAGCAGAAATTGGCTCTCACAGTTCCAGAGGTCAGAAGCCTGGAATCAGCAGGTCACATTCCCTCTGAGGTTCCAGGCAGAACCCCTCCTGCCTCTTCCTGGCTTCTAGTACTGTCAGCACCCCTCTGCATTCCTGGGCTTGCAGATACATCATCCATCTCTGCCCCGTCTTCATGGCGTCCTTCCCTTGTATCTTCACACCATTTTCTTTCATCATTCTTCTTATTCAATATAGACCACGTGCATGTTAGAGAGAGGGAGTGAGAGAGAGGAATAAGCACCCTCCACAGGATCTGCCACACCACAGTCCCCTTCCCCGGTCCTCCAGCTTGTTGGCCCTTGGGCACACACACATACCTGCATGTTTCAGGTTGACCTGGCCAGGGATTCAAACCAGAGTCACCATGTGGCTTCCAACACTGCAGCACAGCCTGCTACCGCCTGCACCATGAGTGCCGGACCCCGTGTCATCTTCTTACAAGGACACCAGTCTTATGGGGTTAAGGGCCAGCCCTACTCCAGTATGAGCTCATCTTAACTAATTCATCTTAACTAATTCATATTTCCAATTAAGTGCACATCCTGAGGTCCTGGGGGTTAGGATTCCAACATGCCTTCCAGGGAGACATGATTCAACTCATAGCCTTGGAGGAGGTATGACAATATGTATCTCAATGCACAGGGGTAGGAACTGGACAGACCTAGACAACTTGGACCCACAGGCTGAGCTCGTACCACTGGCTACAAACTTCCCAGGGTGGGGACCTGGTTACCCCAGAGGACACTGAACCTCAGAGGACAAGGTTCTCAGGACTAGGCAACTCAGGACACATTCTTTAGGTGTTGGGGAATGCAGGGGTGGAACCAGAGGGCCAGAGAGCCTGGGAAGAGATGGTGGGGAGCAGAAATGTATCAGGCATTCGAATCCATGGACCTCCCAGGCTTGCCATCTAGACATCTTGAGGAGGGAGCTTTATGAATGCCACTACTAAATTAAGCCTGTCCCGCAAAAGCAGTGGCCACAGAACACCCTTACCCTGCAATAACAAAAGTTTTATTTTGCGTTAAATGCAAATTAATAAACAAACACTGGGGAATTGGTTCACCAGGATTAGAAAGAAATGAAAACAGAAACAAGGTCAGGGTACTGAGGGCATGATGCTAATTGTGCTCTGTCATAGAATGTCACCTTTATGGGCCCGTCATCTTTACACTTCATTGAAAATCCATGAAAACAATTGCTGGGCCATTAACCCTGCCTTTCAGGCAGAAGCTTCCCTTGAGCACTGTTTCCTGACTGGGATCCATCCCTTCATTAATACTTAGTGTAATTGCTTAAGAGTGAGATCATTGTGATAACACAGCACTAGGTAAACACCAGTTAAATATGGAGGGGGCCTTAGAAGAGGAGATCTTTCCTTTGCGTCTTTTTTATTTTTTAATGTGAGTGGACTCATTCCCCTCAGGCAAAATACTATATTAACACTTGAATTTTAAAATCAGATAGAGGGCTGATTGATCACTCAGTTGACAGAATTCACCATAGAGTTCCTTACATTATGAGCTCCCAGAGCAATCCAAATTATTTGAGTGTACAAAATTGCAATGGGCTACCGTCTTTTCCATATTATGACTCTACTATAACGTTATATTTGACAAAGAAACACAGCTGCTAATGAGCACCCTAGGGACACACACAGCACAGCGCTAAAGGCATGCATTTATAAACAGGGTGGCCGGAAGGTTTTTTTTTTTAAGGATACCTTGAAGTTCAGCCTCAAAGCCTGGACTAAGACTGTGACCTGCTAGGACACACAGGGCAGAGAGATGAAACAAGAGCGACCAGTTAGAGATGTGAGACCCTGAGACTAGCCTGCAGTTCAGGGCCACTGACGGCACAGGGTATAGAGAGCAAAACTCTGCTCCCCAAAAGAGGTTCTCTCCCCTCTGTCCCCAGTGAGGGTAGATGCCATACACTGAGCTCTCCTCCCACCTCCCTCTTCACCCTACTCCCCTGAGATCCGGCTGCCGGCCAACCCCTCAGGACAACTCCCTAACCTCATGGAACTGACCCATGGCCCTCCAGTCCCGACGTAAACATCACGAGACTAGAGGCACTAAACCCCAGACACTAACCCAGACAGGCCCTGCTGATGCTATTAATTGATCAGCTGCTCTGGTATTGAAACCCCTCAACAATGTCTGCCTTTACCTGATGTAAGCAAAGGTGTTCTTGGTGTATAAAACCTGAGCCGGTATTCGCTGAAGGCCCAGACCAATCTCCACCCAGCATCGGCGCAGCTTCCCTAGTAAGTAAACTCTTGTCCATCTCTGCTGATCTCCAGGCATGTTGTTTGGAATTGGTAAACATCATGGGCAGGTACCCCCAAATTTGGAGGCCCTCCAAAACACCTAGCCACATGCGTTAAGATGGTCTTGCCCAGCACCACTTCAGATACAAGCCTGTAATAAGGCCTGGGAGGGTATTAAACACCTTGACCAGGGCCAGATGGTGGCACAGTGGAAAGACAACTGGACTCTCATGAGAAGGTCCTCAGTTCATGACTGGAGACCTCCTTGTAAATGCAGGGTAGGGTGTACACGTGTAGGTGCTGTGATCTGGGGTGAATAGCAGAGTAAATTATCTGTTGGAGGTGACTCTTCCTCTCTTTTTCTCTCTCACTCACTCTCAGAAGAAAGAAAAAAAGCTTTTTAAAAGTATTAGCATTGCTTTAAAAAAAATCTTCCCTTTCCAATAAAGGAATGGGCTTTCTCTTTTTGAATTTTGGTAACTTCCACTTCTTTGTTTTTTTGTTTTTGTTATTGATTTTAGGGCTTTGCCATAGGGTGTCTTTGCTCACCAAAGAGAGACAGAAAGATGGTGAGACGGAAAGTGAGAAATCACCCCTCCTTGGGAGGGGTGGGGATGACTATATTGCAATCCTTTCTCGATTCTCCTCTCAGGATTTTGGGCACTCACGCACATGTGCCTGGCATGATTTTCAAGCCACCAGGTCCAGGACTCGAACCACAGTCAACCATGTGCAAATCCAGGGCCTTAACCACCACACCACCGGCTGATCCCCACTGCATTTTAAACAAGGCATGTGAAATTGCAATGTCATCCTCCCAGGCAACTAAGTCTGTAGCTCAGCTGAGTAGTAATATGTTCCTAATTATTGGTGAAAACGGAATTTTGAAAATGACTTACTCTCTTGGTAATGGTTCTTAGAATAAACTCAAGATTGGGCCTAGGTTTACAGTGGACTCCTGGCTTGCATTTTCTTGTACTTTTGTGAAGCAGAGAGAATGCCTGAAGGTGACGCTGAGAACTACCCAGTCACCTTGCCACACAGGCCTGGCCCATCATGAGCATCAGTTTTCCAAGCAGGGAAAAAAAGGCCACCTGGCATGGGCTTTGGGGATCAGCACATTGCATACCAGCAAACGCCTGTACAAAGTTTGGGGCTGCAAATGATGTATTTCCAAAATAGGAACACTTGATTGATAAACCGTCATGTGCTAGAACTATCACTTAATAGAAGAATGAATATACAGGGGAACTTCAAAAAGTTTGTGGAGGTGCCAGGTGGTGGCACAGTGATAATAAAACTGGATCCATATGAGAAAGGTCCCGGTTCATAACCCAGTTCCTCTCTGAGCAAGCAGGGCATCCTCACACAGGCATGCCCTCAGAGCCAGCTGGAACTGGGGCTGGATTCAGAGACCGAGGTTTGATCTCAGTGTGAAACACCCCTAGCAGGGTGTCCGTCTCTCTCTCTCTCTCTCACCCTGTCAGAGGTGTCTCTCTCACTCTCTCTCTGCCTCTCAGAATAAATAAACTCCAGAAAAAAAAGAAAAAAAATTATGGAAAATGGAATTAAAGTATGAATTTATTTTGATGCAAAAAAATTGAAATCCATACATAGTCCTTTCATAATACATTTTCCACGAACTTTTTGAAAACCCCTTGTATTAGCACCAACAAAGTCAGAAGGACAATCTCCAGGCACTCTCTCAAAAAATATAGCCAGGACCTTCCATGAACTTTATGAAAAGACATTATTCCTTCTTCTCTCAAGTTGCTGCACATTGACAGAGTTCGGAAACCACTACCCCTGACCGTTGCAGTCCAGCCCAGGAGCCATAGACCCATGTGGCCACTAAGCATTTGTAACATGGCTGCTCTCTGGGGCTTTCTTGGCAGAACACTTTCTTGGTTTTATTGGGGGGGCAGTGGGGGGACTGGCCACTCTCCACCACTGGTCTGAACTAAGATGTCCTATAAATAGAAAATCTGCACCATATTTCAAAAACTAAGTCTGAAAAGAGAACATATAATGTATCTGTAATTTTTATATTATTTGTTGAAATGATATTTTGAATATGTTAGGTTGAATAAAACCTATCATTAACATGTATTTAACATGTGTTTCACATTTTAATTTAGAAAAATTTAAATTACTATGTGACTTACATTATATTTCTATTGAATAGTGCTGCTAGAATTGGAGAATGTTAGATTATATAGAGGTAGGTTATAGCTTCTGATTACATAAATATATATCTTATGTATTTGACATTGAAATACCAAATAAACTCAAGGACTTGGATTTGTTTTCATGCAGGGCAGGGAAGTTATGATAAGAACCTTAATACTTGCTACAAGCCGGTGCTGCTGAGGTAATTTCCTTCACTTGCTGTTCACAGAGGACACAGTTGATGTTCATTTTGGCCTCTTGAGGGCAGTAGCGTATATGAAATGTAGTTTTCACTCAGTCATCAAATAGAAAGACTCAACACACCCACAGAGCCCCTGCAGGGTCCCCACTAAGTAAATCTTATCCTCTTTC
>NW_006159534.1:3035398-3047435 GCF_000334495.1 Tupaia belangeri chinensis | reverse complement strand
GGCCCCACTAAGTAAATCTTATCCGCTTTCCCTCCCTCTTAAGTGCCATATGCCTAGGGAGGAGGAAGAAACCACAGAGGACTGGGGAGAACCAGAGCTGGCCTTCAAACGCTGAGGCTCAGACAGCAGCAAAGCACGAAGGCCATACCATGTGAGTGGATGTTCAAAGACCCAGGCTGGAGAGTCAGGTTTGCCTTCCTGGCTCTGCTACTAACAAAATGTATGGCCCTGAGCAAGTCCCTGGGCTTGGTTTCCTCTTCTGTTAAAGGAGGAGGTGGAGAGAGTGAGCCTTAAGTTGGCTTCCAGCCTCAGCATTCCATCTTTGCAAGAGAAAGCCCCAAGGGCCTAATGTTCTAACAGGTTTAATGAGGAGTCCAAAGGAGGTATAATTACAGGACTTCCAAGCACAATGGGACTGTAAATTTGGGCTTAAAGGGCCCCTTTGCTCTAATACTTAACAATAAGGACTAAAATACAAAAATAAAAAATGTGTAAGTCAAAGCCTTGCCCTAAAAGATCATCATCTCTGAGGATCAAAGAAATGCAGAAACACAAGGCTGTGGGCAGGAATGATGCTGTAGGTTTGTTAGGCCCCAGGTCAGGAAGCCGGGTGGAACAGGCCAGGTGCTTCTTTCTATGGTGAAAGGAGGACTACTACTTGAGGAGATGTACCCAAGCCAGGGACTGCGTGGGGCTCCCACACCTAAGAGCCAGAAATACAAATGCTGTCACAGCTGCTTCTGGCACTGAGGTTTATACAAAGCTTCTTACCCCAATTGAAGTGGAACCTGGCCAAAAGGTCCCCTAGCCCAGGGACAGGATCAGCAGTATCCCTAAATCATGACAGCAGGGATACCAGAGCAAGACAATAGAACATCTGGTTCTGAAATGGACGTTGTAGGGACCAAAAGGAAGCAATTGAAAGTCATGAAGGTAGTAGGAAAGAAGCACAGAGATTGATGTTACTATAAAATAATAACTCCTATGAGAGAAAGACTAAGAAAAGCAGTCAAAAACTGTAGTTTATAAAAATGCAATGATAGGAAGCAAAATGCAATGAATTTACTCCAGATGAAGTGAAAATAGTTGGGCAATCTGATATTGACTTAAAATATAAATTTATTATTTAAGCAAAAATATTTGAAGCATCTACAGTGTCCTAGATACTGGTTCAGATGCTGATGATCCACTAACAAACAAGGCAACTGCTCTTGTGGAACTTACACACTAGTGGAAGAGACAGACAATTGTTTCAAATTATATAATATGCCAAGTAATAACAAGTGTCATGAAGAAATGTTTAGGATCCTCAAAGAGATATAAAGAAATGACTAATAACCACATAGAAAAATATAAATAATGAAAAATGCAGATAAAAGTAAGCTATAAAATAGAACTGAGATGAAAACTATAGGCATTAAAATACATGAACTTAGTAATTTTGGATAAATTCTACAAAAGCATGGTTAATAGAGTATCCATTAGTTATAAGGCAATACTGAAGAAAACCCATAAAGGAGCACAAAGAGGAAAAAATGTATTTTTAAACACATGAAAGAGCAGATTAGCAGTATAAAAAGTACACTGATAGGCATCAACATATAGCTAATAGAAATTCCAGAATAGAAAGGATGAAAGAGAAGTGATGTTCAAAATGATAATATATGGGTGATAAAAGAGAGGTATCTGACATTTTCCAGAGTTAAATTTAGAATTCACTAAGAACTGTAGATACGGCTACATAGGAATTTGTATTTTCACTGTGATATTTCTAGACGTTCATACATTATAGTAAAACTGAGATATGCAAGGAAAAACATCTTGTCAGAGAAAACAAGACAAATTACCTACAAAAGAAAGAAATTAATGGTAGCAATGTCATCAGAAACAAATGCCAGAAAACTTGGGAAGAATTCTTGCAAAGTGCCGAGAAAGTTACTATCAACATAGAATTCTATACCTAGCTAAACTATTATTCACTCATGAGTGAGAAGATTAAGACTGATCCCATAGCACAATGATTAGTCACTGCACAGAAAAGGCTGGGTCCCACGTGGTCAATTAGGGTTTGAATCCTAGTCCCAGCAGCTTGAGAGACACACTGGGTATAAGTGTATGCCCAGTATCCTGACAGGATGGAGGATTGGAGACAAAAGGTTAAGTGAGGTCAAAAAGGTAGGGCCCCAGTCCGATAAGATTTAGAAGAAAAAGAAGTCTGACTGTCTGTCTCTCTCTCTCTCTCTCTCTCTCTCTCCCCGTCCCCCACACACACCCCACTTACATGTGAGGGCATAGCAAGAAGGTGACTGTCTACAAGTCAGGAAGAGAGCCCTTACCAGAATACAACTATGATGTCAGATTTCCAGCTTCCTGTGCTCATATCCTGAGACCTCCCAGTATATACCGGGTGTGTGCCCACATGCCCATAATATGGGCTGGCTGAGGCTGGGGATGGATTGTGGCATAAAGAGAGGGGTTTCTCTCTCTCAGAAGAGATAAATGAATAAACTTTTAAAAATAAAAATAAAGGTCAGCAGCCTAGGAATGAGAACATGTCATCCCTCACTTACACAGCCTCATGTAGAAGTGACCTAGACCAGTAAGTTTGCTGTCACACTTCATCTGCTCTGTTCTACATCCTAATCACATCATCCCCCATTCCTGGCTGCATCACTGTGAGAAACAAATGTCTGTTGCTTAAGCCTCCAAGTCCATGGTGTTCTGTTATAGCAGTCTGAGCTGACGAAAGCATATACATAAGAGTCTAGGTCTGCACAAAGGTAGTCAATGCAGTAAAAAGGATGGATGCAGGAAATTTTACTGATCCTTGGGAACAAGGGGAAGTAGGGGGCTGTGCCAGGTGTAAGCAGCTGTTTGGCACAAAGGAAGTAGACAGCATTCTAACTTGATGCTGGTGATCGCCTTTCCCCTACTCACCTTTCTCTTACACCCAGGCTGAGCTTGCCTCATTTAAAATACTACCACATCAAAAATACCCAGCTTTTAGCCACTGAAACTGAGCTGTAAATAGCGTATTCACAGGACTCTGAGGTTCTCAGGCCTCCTGGTATATCCTGGGGAGATTTTAAACATTCTGTATGGCTTCCCTCCACCTCAGGACCCCAGATTCATATTCACTTGATCTTGACTAATATCAGAACAATCAGATTTGTTTTAAGTCCTCCAAGCGATACTATTATACAACCACAGTAGAGAACCAGTGGCTTAGAACTGGGAAAGAAGAAGAAATTCTTGCTGTCCCCGTAGGCCAAATCTGGGGACAAGGGCCTGGCTCCTCTCCAGAGCCAAACAAGTACTTTGGCAAACCTCAGAGGACACTGTTCTGACAGTTTTGGGAACTGGTTCCCCTTTCCTTGGAGAACAAGTGTAGGTTTTCTCTGAAATCAGAAAAGAGGAAGCATAGGGCACTTGTCAGCAAAATTAGCAACTGTCCTAGAGTGGGGGAGGGAGCTTTCTCATAACACTGACAAAACTGAAGCCCAGCAGCTCAAGGCCAGGCATGGCACGGCAGTAAATGCAGTACTGTGCAATGCTGCACCCACGTAGGAAGGTCCTGGGCTCACGTCCTGAGGCCTTGTAGTATGTGCCGGGTGTGTGTCCACATGCCCATGATACAGGCTGGTTGAGTCGGGGATGGATCATGGCATGAAGAGAGGGGTCTCTCTCCCTCAGAAGAGATCAATGAATAAACTTTTAAAAATAAAAATAAAGGTCAGCAGCCTAGGAGTAAGAACACTCATCCCTCACTGTACAGCCTCATGTGGAAGTGACCTAGACAAACGAGTTCGCTGTCACACTGCACTTGCTCCGTTCTGCATCCTGATCACATCGTTCCATTCCCAGCTGCACCATCACTGCCCCAGCCAGCACCCCCAGGCACATGCTCCCACATACAACCCATCACACATTCCCTGCTCTGAGCCCCGGCCAATGCAATGTCCTGGCTGCTCGTGTCCATGGCCACTCCCTCCCCTGTGAGTACCCAAATTTGTAGTAAGCCCTGGACCACTGCCTTGCCCAGGTGGCCCCTCTACCCAGACCATCTCACAGAAGTTGGAATTGCTGTCCTAAGCCGCCATGTGTCGACTGAATCATCTTCCTGTGTTCGTGACTCCTGGTTGCTTATTACATAAAACCCAACCTTTTTAGCAGAAGCTTCCGTCTTCTTTTAGCCTCACCTCGCCTCGTCCCTCCCCAATCACTACGCTTCCTGGGCTTGTGCTCTCCACCCCTCCCCTCCTCTGATGACTGGTTCCAAACTTAAAGCTGGACCCCAACCAGCCGCCTCTCTCTCCACTGTGACCCCTCACAAACTCCCATCTAAGTCCTCAGAGCTCCCCCAGAGCACACGGTCTGCCTTGCCTGCCTCCATCTCTTCCCCCTCAGTTCCATCCTGGGTCCCTAAGAAAGAACAGAAGCCAAAAGAGCCAGCTGACGGCACCCAGTCCCTCGCCAATGTGCCCACTGTGCCAGTACCTGATGGATGCCAGGATATGCCACTGCCTCCCCATCCAGAGAGCCAGAGGAATCTCACCAGGAGGCTGTCTGTCCACCAAGGCCAGACACTGGGTCACTTCCTGACCATCACCAGGCACTCAAATTGCACCTAGAACTACCCAGGACACAGGCAGCACTGATCTCGGCCATCCCACCTGCCAGGGCAGCTCTGTCCTTCATCACCGGAGCGCCTGCTGCTCTGGACCCTGCACTGAGCACAGAGGCTGACAGCGGGGGAGGCCCAGCTGGCCTCCTCGGCTTGCAGGACAGTGGGTGGACAGTGGTGAGCAGCTAGCCACATGGTACATGACGACTACCCAGAACCCCGTGAATCCTGCCTCGCCCCCACACAGGCAGTCCCCTGTGGCAGGACAGTGCCCCGTTGAGATGTGCACAACAGCCAGCAGTGGCTCCCCAGAACACACCCTCCCCATGGGATGGTACTGGCCACTCACTGACAGCAGCGTCTACCCCCTTGCAGGGAGTGGCTTTCAGAAGGTCAGAGCCTGTCCCTAGTGTGAGGTGTCACAGCAAGTGAGACACAGGCTGAGCGGAGAGTCATCCTGCCTCCTGCCCTCACAGAGGGCTATTTCTGCTCAGAGGCAGCCTAAGCATATCAGGGTATCCGCTGGGAAAGGACGCTCAGAAAAATGCCCCATCCTGGGAACAGCAGATGGCTTAATGGTTACAGAGCTGGACTCCCACATAGGCGAACACAGTTTGAGTCTCAGACCCAGCAGCTTAAAACTCAGGCCAGGCGTGCTTGCATGCATGCCCAAGATTCTGAGAGGAGAATGGAGAAGGACCTGTGGCGTGGCTATCCCCCTGGGAGGTGATTTGTCACTTTCTGTCTCTGTCTCTGTCTTTCCGGTGAGCACATGCACCCTATAGCAAAAATCCCTCTCAAGAAAAAAAGAAGATGCCCCATCCTTGAGGGCTTCCAGCTGAACTGATCAGGCCACCCTCAGGGGAGTGCCTCCCTCAGCCTGGCTCTTCTGGAGGAAGGCCACCACACCCACTCCCACCTGACAGTCTTTACCCTGCTACTAAGGTCTCAGCTGACTCGCAGGGGAGGCTTGGGAGACTCCACCTTGAGGTCTGAAGTGAGTGGAATATGCATGAACTACAAAAAGTTCATGGAGGGGACAGCCGGTGGCATGGTAGGTAAGGCGGCAAGATCCCACATGACTGACTGCCTGTTTCAAGTCCCAGACCAGCAGCTTGCAGGACACACTGAGCACGTGGGTGCACGCTCAAAATCCTAGGGGAGCAATGGAGAAGGAATTACAGCCTGGCCATGCCCCTGGGGGGTGATTTCTCACCTTCCTTCTCTCTCTCTCTCAGGCTCTCTCCAGCAAGTGCATGTGTCCTATAGTAAATTTTAAAAGGAAAAGAAAAAAAGTTCATGGAAAAATGGAATCAAAGTATAAGTTTATTTGGTGCAAAAGAAGTCTGAAATCTACGGGATTTTTCTCCTAACGCACACTTTTCATTACCTTTTTGAAGACTCCCTCACACACATTTGCTAAGTGGCAGTGGAGTCTGTCCTTCTGCAGGTCACTGTGGTTGTTGTGCAGTTGCGTGATGTTGTGGTCATTGTTAGTGCTGTGTGCTTGTGCAGTTGCTGCAGTCATGGTGTTAATACAGTTGTGATTGTTGTCGTTGTGACTGTGAGGTTGCGTGGCTGTTGCAGGTATTCTGGCTCCTCATCACAGGCCGAGATGGAGGCCAGCTCTGGGGAGGAGAGGCCACTCTACACCTGACATCACCTCAGCACACAGTGGTGCCAGGCTGTGCCCAGGCAAGCAAAGGAGGAGAAGGGAAGAGAGGAAACTTCCTCTGGCAAGCATATGCTGCAAAGGAAGCATGCAAGCTGCCCAGCCCCCAGCCCTGCAGCTGTGGGTGATACCTAGCTCAGCTCTGTAGGCTGCTTATCCAGAGCCGAAGTGGAGTCCAAGTGCTCTGTCTCCACACGGCCCTGCTCCGTTCCCGAGAACATGTCCCTATACATGGTCGGCACCACTTAAAATCAACTCTTCTCCATCCCACTGCCCTGAGATGTGTGCAGCAAGCCCAGGCAGGCAGTGATGATAGCCTTGGGAGTAAGGAGCAAGTAGGAGGGTGGGGTGGAGTAAGAGGGGATGTCATAATGGAAAGAAGTGACATGCCACAGATCACAACAGAGGCCCAAGCAGAGGGTCCAACCTAACACCACTGCCTTGACCCTGGGCCATGGCGTCAGCATGAGGCAGGGTGGGCACTGCCCTGCTCACCTCCACCCACAACCCTTACAAGAGCCCCATAAGCAGATCGGAGCCACTGTGAGGCCAAGCAGGTTAACCAGCATGGCAGGCAGAGACCTTCAGCCATGGTACTTGACTGGAATTTTACAACTGCCAGAGGGTACCCAGTTCTTATACAACATACCCCTCTTTCCTATACCCTGCTCTCAATCATAAATACATTGGTTTGCTATAAGAATATTGATAGATAATACGTCACATGGTCCAATAATCAAAATGCATAAAAGGGCATACAGTGAAACGTCTCCCTCCCATAGCTTCCCCTTGCCATCCAGAGATGGTTGACGAGTACACCAAGAAACAGGCACATGTAAAAGCACAAGCTGAAGCCACATTGCCAGGTTCAAGACCAAACTGCCCCTTCCCAGCTTGTGTGTACCTGGAACAACCTCTCTGTGGCCCAGGTACCATCTACAGTACAGGCTACAGTCATGCACCTACCCATAGCTTATGGCGAGGCTCAGCACATACTAGCTCTCACTGGAATGTATATTCTTTTCCTTCCATTTTTCAAAAATGATAGCACTCTTACACACACAGTTTTGCCCCTTGCTTTTTGCCTTTTAAAGTGTATCTGGGAACTTATCCCCATATCAGTATATGAAGAGCTTCCTTAGTCTTTTTTAGAGCTGTATGGTATTGCATCCCTTCAATGGGCCAAAATTAATTAGCCAGTCCGTTTTTGATGGACATGTATGTGGCTTCCAATCTTTTACTCTTTCAAATCATGTTTGAACGAATAACTTTGTACTTACTGCATGTTGTTCAGATGTGGCCACATTCCTGGAAGTGGAATGCTGGTCAGCAACTATGCATATTTGTCCTATTTGTCATCCATAAAGGTCTGATGGATTTAATCTCTCATTGACAACAGGTAAGAGTCTCTGTTCTCTGTACCTTCACCAACTCTGAAGTTTTATGTTATAATTTGTGTTTTTTTAAGCAATGCAAAGCAGCTTGTTTATTTGCAAGAGGGCATGTGTGCTCACCAGGGAGACAGAGAGAGCGATAAGAAGAGAAAAAGCCTCCCCCCCACCACCACCAAGGAGTATGGTCATGCTACAATCCTTTCTGCTCCATTTCTCTGCCAGGAGTTGGGACATGCACACACCCAGTGTGTTTCTCAAGCCCCCCAGGCTGAGATTCAAAGCATGCCATCAGTCATGTGGGATCCAGCTTCCCTAACCCCTAGGCCACAGGGCCAACCCATGAAGCAACATTCTGCATGATCCTTAAGAACTTGCGTTCCTTTTCCTGTGAACTCTTTGTTCATACCTTTTGCCTATTTTCTCTTATGCTATAGTAGGTCATTTTTCTTATTGATTACTAGAAAGTCTTTACATATTAGGAATATTAGCATATTTTCCCTGATTTGACATTACTCTTTTAATTTGCTTTGTTAATTTTGGTATATACTATTTATTTATTTATTTTAGGTTTGCTATAGAGCATGTATGCTTGCCAGAGAGACACAGAGAGAGAGAAAGTGAGAAACCATGCCACAGTTCCTTCCTCCTCCATTCTCCTCTCAGGATTTTGGGCATGCACACACATGCGTCCGACAAGTTTTTCAAGCTGCTGGGTCCAGGGCTCACACCACAAAGCTGGCCAAGTGGGATCCAGCATCTTAACCACCATATCACTGGCTGGTTCATTTATACCCACTTTTTAATGTAATCGATGTTACTTTTCCCCTTATGGCTTCTGTATTTGGTGTCATACTTTGTCAAACCATTCTAAAGTGATTATTAGATCATTTTTTAAATCTCCCATAGTTTCTTCTAGTACTTTTTAAATTTTTAAATCACTGATTTCACCTAACATATATCCTGATATAAGGAAAGAGATATGGATCCAACTTCAATTTTTTTCCAGATGGCTACCCAGTTGTCTCAACACCATTTATTGAATAATTCATCTCTTTTCCCCAATGATTTGAAATGCCATCATTATCATATGCTAAATTCCCAATAAGTTTTGGTCTATTTCTGGACTTCCTAGTTTGTTCCAATTCCAAGATGTTCTGTGCTATTTTAATTATTGTAGATTTATAATATGCATTAGATCTTGTAGGGCTAGTTTCCTATCTATTTTTCTTACTCCTTTTTCCATATGAACTGTTACTTTTCTTGGGATTTCTTTTCATTTATAGATTAATAAAGATAGAACTAACATTGAACGCATCATTGAATATGATGAATTATATGCAATATATCAAGTTTTGCAAAGTTAAAGAGTTTCCAAAAATCACCTGGGTTAGATAATTTGCCAGAAGGAACCACAGACCTGACTGAACACTGTTATACTTGTATTTATTACAGTATAAGGCCACAGATACACAGATGGAAATGGAAGAGGCACATTAGGCAGCCCAGGGAAGTTCCCAGCATGGGGTTTCCAGTTGTCCTCCCTCTGTAAGGGCCCAGAGCTTACCCTCTCAGAACCAGGACAAAGGCCAGACCTCTCTTTGGGTAAGATTAATTCTTAACTACACAATTTTTTATATTTATTCACATAAGTGGAGCAAAACAGTCTCTAAGTTTTTTTGTTTTTTTTTTTTTTGAGGGGGAGAGGTTTTTTGCTATAGGGCACATGCGCTCACCATAAAGAGAGAGACAGAGAGAAAAAAAAGCGAGAAATCACCATCTAGGGGGATGGCCACACTGCAATCCCTTCTCCTCCATTCTCCTCTCAGGATCCTGGGCACGCACACACACGCGCCCGGTGTGAGTTTAAGCCACTGGGTCCAGGACTCAAACCACAGTTGACTACATGGGAGTTTAGCAACATAGCCGTTATGCCAACTGCTGGTCCCAAGAATTCTTTCTTTTCTTAAAACTGCCATGGGATGTATGTACTTGCCAGAGAAAAACAGACAGCGAAGAGGTAGAAGGAGAAAGCACCCACCCACAAGGCATGGTCATGCCCCAATCACTCATTTCTCCATCCTGTTAGGATTTTAGGAACACACATACATGCAACCCAGCATGTTTTTCTAAGCTACCAGGCCACGATTTGAATTGTAGCCAGCCATGGGCAATCCAGCTCCCTTAACTATTAAATTATGGGGCAGTCCCTAAGGGTTCTCTTATATTCTCTATTTGTAGCTATTTTTCTCTTAACACTTTTTATTCCTTCCATGAGTAAGAGAAAGAGAGAAAGTACCCTCCAATGGAGTCTTGATGCCATGCTCTTTACACTTCAGCCAGCCAGCCCTGGATCATGGGTACGTGCATGCCCTTGTGCATGCCCAGGGAGGTCTACTAATGCAAACCCAGAACCTTCCCACATAGGTCAGCCTCCCAGAGTGCCATGTTTTACCACTGCACCACTGTCAGCACTGCCCCTTAGCATATCTTATTTGTGTTCTCTCCTTTTTATCTCTTCATAAGGTTAGCTGAAAACCCATGGATCTTACTAGTTTTTCAAATAATTAGATTTTAAATTTATTATTTATTGTAATTTAGTATAAAATATTTTATTGTCTTAATTCATTTCTTTCTTTCTTTTTTTTTTAATTTACTATAGGACACTTGCTAGAGACAGAAAGAGAGAACATCCCCCAGGAAGGATGACCACATTACAATCCCTTCTGCTCCATTCTCTTCTTTGGGCTTTTGGGCAAGGCCAGACCTCTCTTTGGGTAAGATTAATTCTTAACTACACAATTTTTTATATTTATTCACATAAGTGGAGCAAAACAGTCTCTAAGTTTTTTTGTTTTTTTTTTTTTGAGGGGGAGAGGTTTTTTGCTATAGGGCACATGCGCTCACCATAAAGAGAGAGACAGAGAGAAAAAAAAGCGAGAAATCACCATCTAGGGGGATGGCCACACTGCAATCCCTTCTCCTCCATTCTCCTCTCAGGATCCTGGGCACGCACACACACGCGCCCGGTGTGAGTTTAAGCCACTGGGTCCAGGACTCAAACCACAGTTGACTACATGGGAGTTTAGCAACATAGCCGTTATGCCAACTGCTGGTCCCAAGAATTCTTTCTTTTCTTAAAACTGCCATGGGATGTATGTACTTGCCAGAGAAAAACAGACAGCGAAGAGGTAGAAGGAGAAAGCACCCACCCACAAGGCATGGTCATGCCCCAATCACTCATTTCTCCATCCTGTTAGGATTTTAGGAACACACATACATGCAACCCAGCATGTTTTTCTAAGCTACCAGGCCACGATTTGAATTGTAGCCAGCCATGGGCAATCCAGCTCCCTTAACTATTAAATTATGGGGCAGTCCCTAAGGGTTCTCTTATATTCTCTATTTGTAGCTATTTTTCTCTTAACACTTTTTATTCCTTCCATGAGTAAGAGAAAGAGAGAAAGTACCCTCCAATGGAGTCTTGATGCCATGCTCTTTACACTTCAGCCAGCCAGCCCTGGATCATGGGTACGTGCATGCCCTTGTGCATGCCCAGGGAGGTCTACTAATGCAAACCCAGAACCTTCCCACATAGGTCAGCCTCCCAGAGTGCCATGTTTTACCACTGCACCACTGTCAGCACTGCCCCTTAGCATATCTTATTTGTGTTCTCTCCTTTTTATCTCTTCATAAGGTTAGCTGAAAACCCATGGATCTTACTAGTTTTTCAAATAATTAGATTTTAAATTTATTATTTATTGTAATTTAGTATAAAATATTTTATTGTCTTAATTCATTTCTTTCTTTCTTTTTTTTTTAATTTACTATAGGACACTTGCTAGAGACAGAAAGAGAGAACATCCCCCAGGAAGGATGACCACATTACAATCCCTTCTGCTCCATTCTCTTCTTTGGGCTTTTGGGCATATAGGCACATATGCCTGACGTATTTTCAAGCTGCCAAGTCCAGGACTCAGACTCCACAGTCAGCCATGTGGGACCCAATCACCTTAACCACCTTGCCACCTGGCTGGCCCTTTATTGATTCCTGCTTTAACACTTATTAATTAAAGTCTGTGGAAAATGTGTACTAAAAAAATAAAAATCTATGCAGGGACCAACAGTTAGCATAATGGCTATGTTGCTGGACTCCCATGTAGTCAACCATGGTTCGAGTCCCAGACCCAGTGGCTTAAACTCATGCCGGGTGCATGTGCATGCATGCCCAAGATCCCAAGAGGAGAATGGAGGAGAAGGGATTGCGACGTAGCCATCCACCCTGGGGGGAGGGGTGATTTCTCGCTTTCTGTCTCTCTGTCTCTTTCTGGCGAGCGCACACGCCCTATA
>NW_006159534.1:3001498-3035367 GCF_000334495.1 Tupaia belangeri chinensis | reverse complement strand
CATAAAAAAAAAACAAAAAAAAAAAAAAAAAACTACCTTGCCTGGAGATATCAGGGAGGTTATACCCTCCCTTTCTCCCTTTAAAAAAAAGGAAAAAAAGTCTATGCATTGACTTCAAAATCTTTTTGCAGCAAAATAAACTCATACTTTAATTCTGTCTTTCCATAAATTTTTAAGTCCTCCATATATAAAAATATTTAAATTTATAAATACCATTTATAAATTTTATATAAATACATAAATTTAGTATAGGGAATTGACTCACATCAGGCTGAGAAGTTCTGAGATCTGTTTTTGGCAAGCTAGAGACCTAGAATGATGGACTAGCTCTAGTCAAATCTGAGGGTCTGAGAGCTCTGACAGCCAGTGGTGTAAATTCCAGTCCAAGTCTGAATCCAAAGGCAAGAGAAGACCAATATCCCAACTTGAAGGTGGGCATAAAGAGGAAAGTCTCTCTTACTCAGCCTTTTATTCTGTTTAGGCTTTCAGTGGACTGAAGCCCATGCACCTTGTGGAGGGCCATCTGCTTTCTCTGTCTACCATTCAGATGTTGATCTCATCCAGAAACACCTCACAGAAACACCAAGAATAATGTTTGACTATTTAGACAACTTATGGCCCAGTCAAGTTTAAACCTATAATTAACCATCAGACTATGCATTTTCCTCTAGACACTGCTTTAACTACACTTCATAAGTTCTGACAAGTAATATTTTATGCCATTTATAGATGATTATTCCACCTTGAAAATGCCTTGTGGCTTATAGTAGGAATATTTTGCTTCCAAATTTTGATCAAGCAATAAGTGCCATACCTTGCCTTTTTGTATAAGGTTAATCTGATGTTCATGAAGCCAATAGGAAGGGAAACCAGGACCTCCTCAGGCCCCTAAGTTGCTTTGAAATGATTCTCTCAGAACTTGAATAACTCATTGACATATCAATGGAAACATGAAACTCCTACTTCAATGGGTTAACAGCAAAATCTAAGAGTTCTCCAGTTGAATCGTGAATCTAGGAGGGCAAAAGAAGCCACTATGTCCTTCCCAACCAAATGTTCATAACTAATATTATTATTAATAATAATTACAATAGTTACCATAATACTATCTGACATATGTTTCTGGTGCTTGGTATATGTCCTCTTATTTAATTTTTGCAGCAGTTTCAAGATGGAAATACCATACCTTATATCTTAGAAATGAGAAAACTAAACCTCAAAGGGGTTATGTAACTTGCTTAAAATCACACTTCTTTTTAAGGGGAGCTAGGATTTCACACCAGACCCATCTGATTTAAAACCTGTGCATTTTTCAGGAAGCTACCCTGCCTCTCTTGTCTCCCCTTGCAGCAATAAGATAGTTCTCTCTCTATTGACCAAATTCATTTCCAGGTAGAGTGGGTACATCTGTTACAGCCCACTCTCATTAGGTAGAAGTCCACTCCAGAATTCTGGGACTGAGACACAGCAGCCACTCAGTCACACAAGGCCTTTACCTGTAGAAGAAGCCATATGGATGCAGAAGACTGTGCCAGACCCTAATGAAGAGAAAGGGGAAGAAATTGGAGTGGGGGCTGAGAGGGTAGAGGGCTGGCCCAGCTGTTTCAGAAGGGAGACATGGCGAATCACAATGGTCCATCAGCATTGACCACAGAGCCTGCATGTGCCGGACACATGCCTATTCCAAGCCCATTAAGCTCGTCTCAGCTGTCTGGCAACTGCCCTGTAATGAAACAAGCAAACGAGTTCCTATATTTGAGGTTTCAGTTAGTGTTTTGGCCAAGTTTCACTGGGAACCAGAGAAGACAACCACATGAGGGCTGGAGGCCCTGAAGCAGCAGCCAGAGCAGATCTCAAAGCACCTGCCAAGAGGGCAGATTATCGAAGTCCTGCTGCAAAGAGATAAGGAACGTTCTGCTCCAGCCTGGAGAAGGGCAGGGCTTTATATAGCAGCTTGAGTAGGCTGCAAGGGAATGTCCTGGCTGAAGTCCTGGCTCGAGCCAAGCAGAGAGGGGAGTGGGTGGGGAGGAAGGAGGGAGCTTTATAAATAACCCCGTGTGTGCTGATCTGCTCAGCAGTCTTAGCAAGGCCTAAGAGCTGGGGGAGGTGGGGACATTTATAGATGACTTTTATTTTGCTTATATTTTTCTGTATTTCCCAAGTTTTCTACAATGAAGTTGAACTTCTTTTATAATCAGCAAACATGAATTCAATTTTAACAAAGTGAAAGAGGAAGGCATAAAAAAATTCCTTTGGTTGGGGATTTCAGTGACCATCTTCACTCATAGGTCCCCAAACATGTCCCAGTGCTCTTTCCTTCTCTAGCCTCTTCTACATAGGCCTATGCTGCAAGAACCAACCAGTTTCTCAGATCCTCCAGGGGTTCAGCATCCCCTGAACTCTCTCCCCTGATTCCCACCAACTCAAATGTCACTGCGCCTGGCTTTGTTGTCTAAATGTGTCCGCGCCCCTCCTCTCTGCTAGGATCCAGGAGGGCCACTTGGGTATCTCTTTCCTGCCTACTTCCTGGGCTCCCAAACACTAGCTTAATAATGAGAGGGAAAGCAACGAAATACTTTACACTCTCTGTGTCTCAGGTTTCTTATCTATAAAATGGGGAACTGATAGCACTTGCCACATAGAAATGATATTAAGATTAAAATAAGATAATGAATATAAAGTACCTGACACATTGGAAATACCCAGTTTAATATTAACTGATTTCCAATCCACTATGCGTCCCTGTCCATATTCAGCTACCCTCCTGAATGACCACCCCTACCAAACTTGGCCAAAATGACTTTCACTGTTGCTGAAAATAATGATACCTAAGAGGTGTGAAGATTCACCCCAGGTTGGGCACAGATTCATACTGGGAGTTCCAAAAATGCTTTGAGAGGTGACAGCCTCCTTGGACAAATAGCTAGCCTTCACAGGACCTCCTTATAAGGCAGCAGTCCTCATTTGGATATGTGAGTCACCAGAGAGCTGCTAGGTAAACAGATGAAGGAATAAACACATCATTCCCCTGCAGTAACGACCTCATCTAGTCTATGTTCAGCCCATGATTCTGGGAAGATGTTAAGGCAAAAGTAGGTAAAAATATAAATCGATCCCTATTTTCGATCAAGTGCTATGTGCTAAAAGGTGCTGTGCTAGGATGCAAAAAAGGGAAAATTCAAAAAAGATGAGTGTTCCTGCTCCCAAAGAGATTGCACTCTAATTGAGGAAGTAAAATTCAAATCTAGAATTCGAAACCTCACTCTATCAAGCAAGCTATGACCCATGCAGGTGATATGGTCAAGAGTTTGAGAGGAGTTCCTGCTAAATTTTAGAGTTCAGAACAGCCTCGTGGAGGAAATTCTCATCATCAGGAAGTGGGCACCAGTCTTTGTGATTCTGATGCCATTGGGAGAGTCTGAGAGAAAGGGTCTCAGCGTCAATGTCAACAAGGTACGCTAGGTATACTTCTTATCAGTTTTGACCCTGACAACAATACGGTGTGGGTTACCATTCCCATTTTACAGATAACACAGTGACTAAAAAAAAAAAAAAAACCTCAAAAGATGGGACCAGCAGTTAGCGTAATGGCTATGTTGCTGAACTCCCATGTAGCCAACTGCAGTTCAAGTCCTGGACCCAGTGGCTTAAACTCACACCAGGCATGTGTGCGTGCGTGCCCAAGATCCCGAGAGGAGAAGGGATTGTGGTGTGGCCATCCTCCCTGGGGGGTGATTTCTCACTTTCTATCTCTCTGTATTTCTCTGTCTTTCTGGCGAGCATACGTGCCCTATAGCAAAAACCTCTCCAAAAAAATAACTCAAAAGAGTTACGTTACATGCTCAAGGTCACACAAAGCAGAAGTGGGATTCAAACCAAGTCCATATTCTGACTTTATAACCTGGTGCTGCTAAGGCCTCCTTTAATTCTGATTCCAAGAAGAGATCTGTCCATGACCAGCAACAAGGCTCTTCTTCCACAACTATGGTCTTCCATTAGAGAGGATGCAGCCCACGTGCCTGGAAAATCCTGATTTTTTTTTTCTTGCCTGCCAATATCATGAGAAAAAGTGTAACAACTTCTAAAGCCTAGATCAAAGTCATTTGAAATTTTTACAGTTTTATATGTTGAAGGCCCCCCTTTCACTCTGTAGCATATTCCCCAGTCCAGCAGCTCACCTCTTTTATCACCACAACAATCCATAATAAGCCACTTGACTTGTCAGGAATGGCAAAAAAAATAAGAAAAAAAATCTTCCAAAGGTGATCTTCGTTCCCAACGTTAAGTCATTTCGACTTGGAGGATTTTTGTGATATAACAAATAGCACCTAATGATTAACACTGGCAAAGACTCCAGACACAGCTGGGCACAGCCAACATCAGCACCAAGATATTGCCCATATCAACAGGAGTCCTACCCAATACCAATATTACCAAAGCCTGTGCACCAACTAGTATTTAAAACCAGTAGAAATTACAATCCTGTAACCTTTAGCTTCATTCATCTCAGCTCAGACTACATAACCAATTCCTAATCATGAGAGGAGTCTGGGAAGCCCTCTAAAAGAATAGATACTTGGGCTGTGAAGGAGCCATAAAACTACCACTTGGGGAACCAGGGCAGGGTAATTCAGGACACAGCAAGCTGGCTGCAGATCGCTGCTTTTAAGGGGGAGCCTAGCATTGGGAAGAGAGAGAGAAATAAGTGTCACCCCTCATTATGAATCTATTAATAATAACGCTGATTCAGGAGATGTGACTAAGGTACATAGTAAAGTAGGCTTCCTGATTCTGCATCCCAGGAGGAGGCCCTCCCAGGCACAGTGGCATCACCTCAGAGCTCCCCCTGTGGGACCTGCCTCACTGAGCAGGTACCTGACTCAGAGCTGATGATAACAACAGTCTGCAAACAGGTAGATCCTCAGAGTCAGGAAGGGACCAAGCCAACTACATTCAGGTCCCTTTCAACTACTGGAGAAAGAGAAACAGACAGAAGCCAGATGCGCACCCAGTTCAAACTCCTTCCATATGGAAACATGAGGAGAGGAAAAAGAAAGTTCCCCTCCAACACTCATTTCAATTGCATCCTAAGCACACACAAATTCCTTTTCAAGCCTCTTCAATATAGTATTGCATGAGTCTAGCTTCCAAATAATAAATTTATACATTTTAATATTCATAAATTAAATAATAAAATGTATGACTCGCATAGAACCTGCCTTTATTACACACACACACACACGCACACACGCACACACACACACGTAAACAATCCTGGGAGGTGTCCCACATGGAAGGTGAAGCTATCCAGGTGCTGAAGATGGGTAAACTCATTTGAGAGTCACTGTTTGTGAAATGGACAATAAATACTGCTTAGCTTGGCTTCCTCTCGTGCAGCACTCTTGGCCAATCACTGCCTCTTTTGCTGGGAGATGGTGCATTCATTCATTCTTTCCTCAGCAGATATTTGCTGAATGTTTACCATGTGCCAAATGATCTGCTAGACTGATAAGGAAACTAAGAAGTCAGAGGTGTTTGTAAATAGTACTCCAAACCAGTTACTTGCCCAGTCCAGATACTTCTCCAGCTAAACTGATTTGCCCCCAGAGTGTCATGTTTCAGAATTCTATCTTAGTTGACAGTGATTGGATGCCCCAAAGAAATTTATGGGTTGGCTGGGACCAGCAGATGGTGTAATAGTTAGGTCACTGGACACCCATATAGTAGATTGTGGTTTGAGTCCCAGACCTGGAGGCTTAAATGCATGCCGGGCATATGTGCATGTGTACCCAAAGTCCTGAGAGGAGAATGGAGGAGAAGGGATTGTGGTATAGCCATCCCCCTTGGGGGTTGATTTCCTGCTTTCTGTCTCTCTATCTCTTTCTTTCTGGCAAGTGCACACAACCTATAACAAAAAAAAACTCTCTAAAAAGAAAAAGAAATTTATATGTTGAGACTTGATTATATTATAAAGATTTTAAACAAAAACTTAATTCTTTCATGATGTCCCAGGATGGGGCCTCTGGGGTGATATTAATATCATTGGGTTAAGTTCTCCATGATCGAGTTCTGATAGGTTTATAAACACAGGGAGGGAGATTAATGAGACCAGAACAGCAGAGGGAAAGCCATATGGACACAGATCACACTCTGCTCTGCTAAAAGTTCTGCCTTCTGCCATCTTCAGATGCCTTTGATCTTCCCAGCCACCAGAACTGTGCATCAAAATAAATCCCTATTTTCTTAAATTCCCCCCATTTGGGGTATTTCTGTTAGAGATGCAATCACAGATTAAGATAACATCCCTCAACCTCTTTATCCAGTAGTCAACCCCCAAGTCCTTCCATTGCCTTCCATCCCCTCTGTTGTTCCTTGGTCTAGGCCACCATGTTCTCTTCCTTGGATTCCTTAGGATCCAGTACCACCTTACTGGTTTTCATCCTTCCAGACTTGCTGTCATCCAGTCAAATTGCCATCATCATGTGTAGTAAGGAATTCGGCCTTACCTACAGAGAACTCTGACCTTTCTCCCAGCTCCAAGATGGCAACCTCTAAACTCTTACAATTCCCGAGTGATAGGAGCTACTTTGTTCTTTGCCATGGACCTCTCATTTATAATGAGATGACTCAGGGTAGGGGCTTGTCATGCCATAGAAACTAATCCATATAATTGGAGGGTTGGGGCTTTGGGCCATGTGGATATCATCCTGACTTTGGGAAAAGAATAAGGCCTAGAGATTGATTTCAACCATGTGGGCAATACTTTAGTTAATTATGCCTAGCTAGTAAGACCTCAATAAAAACACTGGCTACCAAAATTTGTGTGAATAGGGTCAGCAGGTGGTGTAGTGACTAAGGCACTGGATTCCCACAGGGTTGACTCCGGTTCACATCTTGGACCCAAAAGCTTGAAACTCATGCCATGTGTGTGTGTATGCATGCCCAAAATCCCACGAGGAGAATCCCATGAGGAGAATGGAAGAGAAGGGAGTGTGGCATGACCATCCCCCAGGGAGTGAGTTCTCACTCTCTCTCTCTCTTCAGCAAGCACACACGCTCTATAGCAAAAATCTCTCTCTAAAAAAAAAAAAAAAAAGCTTAAGTGAACTTACCTTGTACTGATTGTCACATGTCAACGTCAATGGTGGGAGGGCAATGCATCCTGAGGATACAGAAGCTTCTTGTTTGAAACCATCTTAGATTATACCCTATGTAGCTCTTCCTCTGGCTGATTCCAATTTGTATACACAACTTTTTTTTTTTTTTTGGAGAGATTTTCACTGTAGGGCACGTGCGCTCGCCAGACAGACAGAGAGAGACATAGAGACAGAAAGCGAGAAATCACCCCCCAGGGGGGATGGTCATGCCGCAATCCCTTCTCCTCCATTCTCCTCTCAGGATCTTGGGCACACACGCACACGCGCCCGGCGTGAGTTTTAAGTCACCGGGTCCGGGACACGAACCACGGTCGACTACGTGGGAGTCCAGCGACATAGCCATTACACTAACTGCTGGTTCCCAACACAACTTTAACTATAAGTTTAACCTCCAAATTTGTAGCCAGCTGCTCTGAAAAGAAGGTGATCTTGGCATATTGGTCAAGATTCTCCAGAGAAACAAAAACAACAGGATACATATCTATGTAAAAGAAGGAATTTATTACACAAATGATCTGCCTGATCACAATGAGGGAAGTCCCATCATAGGCTATCTGTAATCTGAAGAAACAGCTGAGAGACTCTGAAGTGGGGAAGTGAATGCAGTTCCAGTCAGAAGCACTGGTTTGAGTCTAGAATCCAAAGGTTAAAGAACTTGGAGTCTGACTAACTGGAGGGGTCCAAGGGCCAGAAGCCAGCAGGAACAAACTCAGCCAAGTGAAGGATCAGGAATGGAGTAGGCAGAATGTGTAGGAGTGGAACACACAGCACACTGTGAAAGGAAAGAGAGAAAGAAAGGAAAGAGAACTCTACTTTGTTTTTCCCATGTTCCCAGTTGACTGGATAGCTCCTACCCACATTAAAGGCAGACCTTCCTCTCAACCTACCAACTCACATGCCAATCTTGTCTGCCAACACTCACAGGCACACTTAAAGACAATGTTTTACCAGCCTTCCAGTCATCCTTCTATCCAGTCAAGTTTACATCCAAAATTAACCATCTCACCTGAGACCTCCCAACTTGGGGGTGGTGTTGGAAGTGAAGGAAGGCTCAAATTCGGCTAACTTGTATAAAGTCCAGGACATTTTTCTAAATTAGAATTACAATCATGCCACACATCTGTCTAAAACACTTGACATTTTACTTTCCCTAGAATGAAATTCAAATGCCTAAATAAAGCTTTTCAAGACCTCTGATGGTCCAGCCCCTGCTTAGTTCTTCCATTTCTCATCTCCCCTATTCCCCTTCAGACCTGACATTCCAGCCACACTGAGTCTCTTGCCACTCCCTGTGTGCTCTGTATTCTATTACTTTTCCAGATATTGGGACATGTGGTCAGTCTTCCTGTAATGTTCTCTCTGCTCCCCTTCTCTTGGCTACCTCCCACCAGTCCTTCAAGTCTCAGCCTAAATGGCATCTCTTCAGGTACGATTTTGTATATACCCTCCACAAAGTCAGAGTTGGATGTCCCTTCCTCTCAATGCACTTAGCACACGCAGTGAAGTGGCCTTGTCACTGGTCTGTCTCCCCCACCAGACTATGCATTTTCTGATTGTACAGACCGCATTTTCTTCTGTCATGTCTGCCAGTGCTTGGCAGACTGACACATGATTCCAAAGAGAGAAATTACATTCCCATTACATGGGAGAAATGGCAGATATCAATATGAGTAGTGCTGGATGAATGAGCGGCTGTGGAAAAAGATTGCAAAAGACTCTCCAGTACCCTTTATGGAGATTTGGGAGGCACCAGGCTGTATCCAGCCGTCAGTTAGCAGTCACCAATTCAGATGGCTGGTAATTTAGTAAAACAACTCACAGAAATCAGGAAACTGCCAATTCCACCCCACCTCAACTGGTTCATCTCACTCATTTGAAGCTAATTTTTAATGACTTCAACTTCAGAGTATAAACTGTTTTTAGCTTTATCTCCCAACTCTTGAGACATGTCCTATCTTGGGGCCTAAACTCAACTGTGAATTATCCTTTGAACATTTATTTGACCCCATCATTACTATTTTCTATTTTCTACCCCATCTGTATTATAAGATTTTTTTAGAATTATTTAATTTAATTTTATTTATTATTAATATCATTATTATTTTTCAGTTTGATCAGAGAGAGACAGAGAGAGAGAGAGGAAGTGAGAAAGCAAGCCACCAGGTCCGAGACTTGAACCGTGGTCAGTCATGTAACCACCATGCCACTTGCCGGCCCCTGTATTATAAGATTTTATAGCATTTGTGATGAGACAGATATCAACAATGTGTTATATTTAAATATAAATACATAATTTATTAAAGCAATGTTTGTTACCAATTCATAGAAGCATGTGCATCTATCTATACTGTCTCATAAATCAACACTTGATAAAGTGCTTGATGGTGCAGGTGAAATGATACCTCCTTCTTCCTTTTAGCTTTTGGTTCCAACAAACTACACAGCCTGCTCTTTTCTTCCTTTTCTTTTTCCTCCTTTCCCTTCCTGTCATGGAACAGTCAAATCAGCCTCCCATGAGGCACTGAGAGGGGAGAAGGCTGCCCCAGGAAGGTACATCAATCCCTGTCTTCTGGTACCCAAGGTTACAGGGCACTGGGAGCTGGAGGCCGGTAGTGGAGGTAAAAGGCACAGCTGATGTAATTGGGAGATTGGCTACATCATGCAAATAAGTAAACTTACTGAGCAAACAAACAAACAAACATATATTGAAGATAATGAGAGCCAGGTTTCTCATTGTTCGAGAAGAGAGTTACAAACATGGAGAAGGAAACATCTATAAAGAAACATGAAGGGGGATTGAAACTGGAGGTGTAAGAATCAACTCATTACTGTTGAATACATAAACGCAGGTAGATAGAGAAATGGTTATGGATGTAAGAGCATGTATATGTGTGTATGTGCGTAAACATGCTTGGATTTCCTCCATCCACCACTGGAAGGCTTAAGGCAATGACACCACAGTAACCACAAGCACACTAAGGGCCCATATCTTGGTGTCTAAATACCATCCTCTACTGAAAGGAAGCAGAGCTCCCTGGAGAAAGCTTATTCCAGGAGAGAGCAGGACAAGTACAACACACTCCTGGATCGTATTACTCTACCAGAAAGTAAGAACATGTTGAGAATGATGAGGACGGGTGAGAAAGATGCAGAAGCCACCCTGACGAGACTCCACTGAGCATCCCTGGAACAATCTGAACAGCAAAATAAGAATAGCAATGGAATCTAATCTATCGAATAAAATAGGACTCCTTACTGAAATAAATACATAAGCAAACACAGAAAATGGAAACTCTCTTTATTACAGTAACCTGCCAACTAAAAAATGGAGAAGAAATAATGGAAACAGAAAAGCCATCATTTGGCAACAGCCACATTGGCAGTCTATTCTGGCAGAAGACGCTAATGAAAGCTAAGATTGGTGGATGGAAGCTTAATAAAGGACAGGAATATCTTCTCTCAAAATGGCAATCAATTTGGGGCCGGCAGGTGGCATGGTGGTTAAGGATGCTGGACTCCCACGTGGGCAACCATAGTTCAAGTCCCAAGCCTGGTGGCTTGCTTTCTTACTTTACCTCTTTCTTTTCTCTCTCATACTCTGTCCCTCTTTTGTCAAATTAAAACAAATAAATAAATAAAGTTAAATAAAATAATTACTTTTAAAAAATAGCAATCTTTAAAACAGAGAATGATGATTTTACAAGGGAGAAACCTGGCAGACACCAACATGACTGGTGATCAAGATAAAGAATCAGCTGTGGATCGAGTTGATATTGTAGGCCGAGCCCACTCCCCAGGCAATGCACTGAGAAGCACACAGCACCGTTTCTGTGGCATTCTTATCAAGAAAGCATGGCCGGGAACCAGCAGTTAGCGTAATGGCTATGTCGCTGGACTCCCACGTAGTCGACCGCGGTTCGTGTCCCGTACCCGGTGGCTTAAAACTCATGCCAGGCGTGTGTGCGTGCGTGCCCAAGATCCCGAGAGGAGAATGGAGGAGAAGGGATTGCGGCGTGACCATCCCCCCTGGGAGGTGATTTCTCGCTTTCTGTCTCTATGTCTCTCTCTGTCTGTCTGGCGAGTGCACGCGCCCTATAGCGAAAAGCTCTCCAAAAAAAAAAAAAAAGGAAGCGTGGCTCACAGCCAGCTAGTAGCATGGTGGTTAAGGGGGCTGGATCTCACACAACAAACTATGCAGTTCAGTCTCAGACTCAGCAGCCTGAAAACATACCAGGTGTGTGTGCATGCATGCCCAAAATCCTGAGAGGAGAACGAAGAAGAGGGGATTGTGGCTTGGCCATCCTCCCTGAAGGATGCTTTCTCATTTTGTGTCTCTGTCTGTTTCTCTCTCTCTCACTCCCGCTCTCTCTCTCTCTCTGTCTCTAGAGACATGGGTCCTATAGCAAATAAAAAAAGAATAATTAAAAAAAAAAAAAGAAGAAGATGGACGAAGGTATGACCCAGAGATGGCACAGTGATGCATGCCTGTAATCCCAGGTACTCAGGAGCCTGCAGCAGGAGACTCAAGCGTTCGAGGTCAGCCTGGACAACTTAGCAAGACTCTGTAAAAGAAAGAAAGAAAGAGAAGGAGGCAGGGCTGGCAGGTGGCATAGTGGTTAAAGGCGCTGGACTCCCATGTGGTCAACCACAGTTTGAGTCCTGGACCTGGTGGCTTGCTTTCTCACTCAGAGGGTGACTTCTCACTCCCCACCCCCACACACACACCGCCATCTTTCTCTCTAGTGAGCACATGTGCCCTATAGTAAAAAAACTAAAAAGAAAGAGAAAGAGAGAGAGAGAAAGAAAGAGAGAAAGAGAAAAGAAAGAAAGAAAGAAAGAAGGAAAGAAAGGAAGGGAAGGAGAGTAAGAGAGAGAATGGGAAGGACAAAGGGAAGGAGGAAAGGAGGGAAGCAAGCAAGTCTGGTCATGGAAAGATGTCTTCCATAATGAAGGCCCTGTACTTTTTTAAACAGTTGAAGACATGAGAGACAAGAAAAGATGAAGCAACTGTTTCAGATTGGAAAAATCTAAAGAGATATGAAAACAATGCAACTTGTATTCCTGGATATGATCTTGGACCAGAGAAGAAAAAGACATTGTTGGGACAGCTTGAAAATTGTGAATGGGGCCTAGGGTTTGTATGATAATGATGGATCCAAGGTCCTGCCCTGATTTGGAGTTATGTGGTATAAGACAATACCCTTATTTGGGCGAGTATGTGTAAGTGATAAGACATCACATCTGCAGTTTGCTCTCCGACTGATCAAAAAAGAACTAATAACGAATATGGATATATGAAAAAAATTATGCACCAGAATAAATTCGTACTTTAATTCCATTTTCCATAAACTTTTGAAATCCCAAATAACTAGTGAAATGTGGGGAGATATTACATGTGGGAAATCTGGGTGTGGACTATGGGAGATCATGCTGTTTTTAGAACTTTTCTGAAAGTTTAATATTATTTGAAAATCAGTTGTTAAAACAGGCCCAGACTCTATAGCACAGTTGGTAGCATACCAGACCATAGAGCTGGAAGCCACATGTCAAACCACAGTTTGAGTCCCCAGCCCAGTTGGCCTGAAAACATACCTGGTATATATGCATTTACCCCAGATCCTGGCAGGCTGGAGGACTCAAAGGGGAGGGCAGGGCGACTAAACCCTATAGGAGGTGCTTCTTTCTCTCTTTATCTCATATGCGTGCGTATGCCCTATCATGAATGAGGGGGGGGGAGGGTTTTTTTGCTATAGGGCTTGTGTGTTCACCAAAGAGAGAGAAAAGGAAAGTGAGAAATCACCCTCCATGGGAGATATCCACGCCACAATCCCTTCTCCTCCATTCTCCTCTCAGGATTCTGGGCATACACGCACACACACCCACCATGATTTTCAAGCCACCAGGTCCAGGACTTGAACCATATAGTCAGCCATGTAAGATCCAGCCACCTTAACCTCCACACTACCCACTGGCCCAAAAAAGTTTTTAAAATGTATCTATTTTAAAAATAAACCTGCACCTCTGTACCTTTTAGAGCTGGCCAGGACATCCAACTTTCTGTTCAGATATGTGGTTTTCTCTACAGAGGTCTTTCTAGCTTCCTGGAATTTTCAACAAAATCTGTCATTGCCTCTTCCCATAATTAATATTCTCATCTTCTGGAGCCAGCAGGTGACACAGTGGTTATGTCGTTAGACTCCCACATGGCAGACCATTGTTCGAGTCCCAGACCTGGAGACTTGAAATTCACACTGGATGTGTGTGAGTGCGCTTCCAAAAGAAAGAAAGAAAGAAGGAAAGAAAGGAAGGGAAGGAGAGTAAGAGAGAGAATGGGAAGGACAAAGGGAAGGAGGAAAGGAGGGAAGCAAGCAAGTCTGGTCATGGAAAGATGTCTTCCATAATGAAGGCCCTGTACTTTTTTAAACAGTTGAAGACATGAGAGACAAGAAAAGATGAAGCAACTGTTTCAGATTGGAAAAATCTAAAGAGATATGAAAACAATGCAACTTGTATTCCTGGATATGATCTTGGACCAGAGAAGAAAAAGACATTGTTGGGACAGCTTGAAAATTGTGAATGGGGCCTAGGGTTTGTATGATAATGATGGATCCAAGGTCCTGCCCTGATTTGGAGTTATGTGGTATAAGACAATACCCTTATTTGGGCGAGTATGTGTAAGTGATAAGACATCACATCTGCAGTTTGCTCTCCGACTGATCAAAAAAGAACTAATAACGAATATGGATATATGAAAAAAATTATGCACCAGAATAAATTCGTACTTTAATTCCATTTTCCATAAACTTTTGAAATCCCAAATAACTAGTGAAATGTGGGGAGATATTACATGTGGGAAATCTGGGTGTGGACTATGGGAGATCATGCTGTTTTTAGAACTTTTCTGAAAGTTTAATATTATTTGAAAATCAGTTGTTAAAACAGGCCCAGACTCTATAGCACAGTTGGTAGCATACCAGACCATAGAGCTGGAAGCCACATGTCAAACCACAGTTTGAGTCCCCAGCCCAGTTGGCCTGAAAACATACCTGGTATATATGCATTTACCCCAGATCCTGGCAGGCTGGAGGACTCAAAGGGGAGGGCAGGGCGACTAAACCCTATAGGAGGTGCTTCTTTCTCTCTTTATCTCATATGCGTGCGTATGCCCTATCATGAATGAGGGGGGGGGGGTGTTTTTTTTCTATATGGCTTGTGTGTTCACCAAAGAGCTTTTTTAAACAGTTGAAGACATGAGAGACAAGAAAAGATGAAGCAACTGTTTCAGATTGGAAAAATCTAAAGAGATATGAAAACAATGCAACTTGTATTCCTGGATATGATCTTGGACCAGAGAAGAAAAAGACATTGTTGGGACAGCTTGAAAATTGTGAATGGGGCCTAGGGTTTGTATGATAATGATGGATCCAAGGTCCTGCCCTGATTTGGAGTTATGTGGTATAAGACAATACCCTTATTTGGGCGAGTATGTGTAAGTGATAAGACATCACATCTGCAGTTTGCTCTCCGACTGATCAAAAAAGAACTAATAACGAATATGGATATATGAAAAAAATTATGCACCAGAATAAATTCGTACTTTAATTCCATTTTCCATAAACTTTTGAAATCCCAAATAACTAGTGAAATGTGGGGAGATATTACATGTGGGAAATCTGGGTGTGGACTATGGGAGATCATGCTGTTTTTAGAACTTTTCTGAAAGTTTAATATTATTTGAAAATCAGTTGTTAAAACAGGCCCAGACTCTATAGCACAGTTGGTAGCATACCAGACCATAGAGCTGGAAGCCACATGTCAAACCACAGTTTGAGTCCCCAGCCCAGTTGGCCTGAAAACATACCTGGTATATATGCATTTACCCCAGATCCTGGCAGGCTGGAGGACTCAAAGGGGAGGGCAGGGCAACTAAACCCTATAGGAGGTGCTTCTTTCTCTCTTTATCTCATATGCGTGCGTATGCCCTATCATGAATGAGGGGGGGGGGGAGTGTTTTTTTGCTATAGGGCTTGTGTGTTCACCAAAGAGAGAGAAAAGGAAAGTGAGAAATCACCCTCCATGGGAGATATCCACGCCACAATCCCTTCTCCTCCATTCTCCTCTCAGGATTCTGGGCATACACGCACACACACCCACCATGATTTTCAAGCCACCAGGTCCAGGACTTGAACCATATAGTCAGCCATGTAAGATCCAGCCACCTTAACCTCCACACTACCCACTGGCCCAAAAAAGTTTTTAAAATGTATCTATTTTAAAAATAAACCTGCACCTCTGTACCTTTTAGAGCTGGCCAGGACATCCAACTTTCTGTTCAGATATGTGGTTTTCTCTACAGAGGTCTTTCTAGCTTCCTGGAATTTTCAACAAAATCTGTCATTGCCTCTTCCCATAATTAATATTCTCATCTTCTGGAGCCAGCAGGTGACACAGTGGTTATGTCGTTAGACTCCCACATGGCAGACCATTGTTCGAGTCCCAGACCTGGAGACTTGAAATTCACACTGGATGTGTGTGAGTGCGCTTCCAAGATCCTGAGAGGAGAGTGGAGGAGAAGGGGTTGCAACATGGCCATCCCTGTGAGGAGTGATTTCTCGCTTCCTGTCTCTCTGTCTCTATCTCTCTGGCTAGCACAAGCACCCTATAGCAAAAATTCCTAATTGTTTTTTTTAATTTCCATCTTCATTTGACCAACTTTAACTGCAAAAGTGCTCCACTCTAGTTTCCTAGGGCTGCTATAACAAAACAACACAGACTGGGGCCAGCAGGTGGCACAGTGGTTATAGTGCTGGACTCCCAATGTCTGACCGCAGTTAGAATCCCAGACCCAGTGGCTTGGAACTCCAGGCATATGTGCGTGTGCATGCCCAAAATCCCAAGAAGAGAAAGGAGGAGAAGGGATTGCAGCATGGCCATCACCCTGGTGGTGGTGGTGGGGGGGGATTTCTCACCTTCCCTCTCACTGTCTCTGGCAAGTGCATACATTCTATGGCAAAAACCTTAAAAACAAAAATTTAAAAATAACCCAGACCAGGTGGCTTAAACAATAGAAAGTTTTTTCTCACAGTTCTAGAGGCTGAAAGTCCAACATCAGGGTGTCATCAGGGTTGATTTCTACCAAGGCAGAAATTTCTCCCCTTGGCTTGCAGGTGGTCTTTCTCTCTCTCTCTCTCTCTCTCTCTCTCTCTCTCTCTCTCTCTCTGTCCTCAATTGGTTTTTCCTCTGGGCTCCGGCATCCCTTATGTCTCTTTGTGCATCCAAATTTCCTTTCTTATAAGGGCATCGGTCAAATTGGATTAGGTCTCATGCTGTTGGATTCATTGTAGCCTCATCACCTCTGTAAAGGCCCTATCTTCAAATGCAATTGCACTCTGATGCACTGAGGGTTAGGGCTTTAATATATGGCTTCGCGGGGTGGGGGGAGGTATACAATGTCGCTTACGACATGCTCAATGCCGGGCACAACACTGAGTGTCAGGCATAAAGATGGCTAGAGGGCTGAACTGTGGTTCAGGGGCATGTGGTAAAGGCTGACCACGTGGGAAGGTTACCAGTTTGAGTCTGGAGACCTCCCTGAGTACACTTGCCATGTGTGTACCCACGATCCAAGCTGGCTGAGGCCGGGGGTGGATCGTGACCAAAGGACCCTGTCAGAGGGTCATTCTCTCTCTCTCTCTCATGCTCTGAATGAATAAATAAGGAAACTTAAAAATGTAGAAAAGAAGGGCCCCATCCCCAAACAGGTCCTTGTCTAGCAGACTGACCTGAGAATAGCCATGATCATTGCAATGAACCAAGAGGTGAGAAAGTGAGGGAAGGCTTCATTCTCAGGGCAGCACCATTGGGGCAGGACCCAGAAGAGTTGGTTTCCCCAGGCAGGGAAGGCCACTGCCACCAGAGTGAGGGGAACTGGATGACATTTAGTCTGTGATGAACAGTTTGCCAATGTCCAAGGGACTCATTCCCTCACCGCACACACATAAATGCATAATGACAGAGTTGAGGCATCTCCCTCCTCCGTTTCTTTTCTAATAACATCCTGCACCCCAACTTCATGCCAGGGGCCCAGCACCCTAATTCTTTTTTGTCTTTCAGTTTATCACTAAGAATGTATCTTCTCCTTGACCTGCTACTTTCTGTTTTTCTAACTTCAGGGGATTTTTGTTCATTGGGGGTATGAGGTTTTATTCTGCCTTGAAGCATTCTTCCCATTAGCTAGGAGATTTTTTGACAAGAAAGGTGTATCTAAGCCCATTTTCTGTAAAATCTGTCACCGCCTAAGTGGTACCCTGCTGCTCCAGTCCTCATTCGTCTCCATGGCAATGTTCTGAAACTAGTCTGCTTGTGTAAGTTCAAGGCCCATCAAATTATTTATCCTCACAGAGCCAGCATACCCCACCGGGGCACACACACACACACACACACACACACACACACACACTCGCTGCATCGTAGCAACGTTTGAAATGCAGCTGCTGTTTGTTTTGTATTCATTGTGAAAACAACACAGCCTTTGAACTGGATCCCATCATCAGCTGACTTGGTTTACTCATTCATTCCTTTATTCGTATACCTAGGCTTAGTGGGGGAGAGAGAGACAGAAAAACTTACTTCTTCCTTAGGAGGTGGGGGTGAGGGTCAGGGGTGGCTTCCCTGAGGAAGGGTCAGCTGACCACCGAAGGGAAAGGGCTTTCCTGACAAAAACAACACATGAACACAGACATGAGGGTGTGAGCGAACACCCAAGATAACAAGAGAAACCAGTCAGAAAATAAGGCTGGGGAGTGGGGCGGAGGAGGGTACACAGAGGAAGTGGGAGAGTTGGGAGGGTAGCTCCATGATGCAGCCCCCAGCTGCCGTGCAGAGGAAGGTGGATTCCACGAAGCTGACCACAGTTGGAATCCCAGCCCTGTCAGCTTCATGCACGCCCATTAACTTCACACTATGTGCACACAGGTGCCCAGGAGCCTGAGGGTTGGAGGAAAAGGATAGCAACATGACGATACCCCACTCTGGGGCTCATGCTCCTCTCTCACTCCTTCTCTTTTTCTTTTTCTTTTCTTTTTTTTTTTTTTTTTGGGAGGGTTTTTTCCATAGGGGCCCTTGACCACAGAGTGTGAGAGACAGAGAGACAGAAAGCGAGAAATCACCCCCCCACACCCCGGGGGGATGGCCATGCCACAATCCTTTCTCCTCCATTCTCCTCTTGGGATCTTGGGCATGCACGCACATGCACCCAGCGTGAATTTTAAGCCACCAGGTCTGGGACTTGAACTGTGGTTGACTACATGGGAGTCCAGCGACATAGCCATTACGATAACTGCTGGTTCCTCTCACTCCTCATACACACACCCTCTGCCATTTAATAAAGAATTAAGGCCAAAGAAAGGGATAGTAACAGGTACTAAGGGGTTTGCTTGCTTGCTTTTTCTTTCTTTCTTTCTTCCTTTCTTTCTTTCTTTCTTTCTTCTTAATGCAAAGAGGGTAATGTGCTTGCCAGAGACAGAGAGAAGGAGAGAAGGAGAAAGCACCTCCCAGTGGGATGTGGCCATGTCACAGCTCCTTCTCCTCCATTTCTCCATCCTCTCAGGATTTGGGCTGTACAGGCACGTGCACCCAGCGTGTTTTTAAGAGCACCTGGGCTGGGCTGGGATTCGAAGGACATGGCTGGCTCTATGGGATCCAGCTCCCTTAACTGCTAAGCCACAGGGCCAGCCCTTTTCACTTTCCTTTAAGGCATGAGCAGATGCTAGGAAGAAATAAGGCACCCTCACATTTATACTTGGGAAGCTCTCTTTGGCTGCTGCACTGTGGTTTTGTGCAACAGTGAGGATCCAGTCCAGGACCTGCCAGGGAAGGTCTGAGCAGACCAGAGACCGAATGTACCAGGGAGAGATTCAGCATGATCTCCTAGGCGGGCTGGGTATGATGATCTCATGGCCAGTTGAATGGAGGAGCAAGGGACAACTTAAAGATTTCTGAGCCTGTTATGTCTAAGAAAGGAGCAGGGTAGGGGAGAAGATGAAGCATTTAGTTAGGGATATTTTCTGCTTACGAGTCTCTGGGACACTCGGTAACAAAATTAAGGAGCTGACTCACCCCGTCTCCCTGATTTCCCTACCCCGCTACTTCTCTCTCACAGGCGCAAAGCAATCTGGCAAGCTCATCCCACTGAGGTAGGACTGAGATTTAAAGGTTGAACGTGACTTCTCCCTTAGGAATTGTGTTTTCACTTAACAAAAGAATACCACTTAGCCAAGTTTAATCACAGGAACGACTCTCCTATGGTAAAACTTCAGGCAAGGTGATGAACAAGTTGAGGAGACATTTTCAGGTAGGAAGATCTTCCCCACACCTCTCAAGTCACATCTCAGAAGCCAAAGCTAGAAACTCTTTTTTTTTTTTTTTTTTTGGAGAGATTTTTCGCTATAGGGCGCGTGTGCTCGCCAGACAGACAGAGAGAGACATAGAGACAGAAAGCGAGAAATCATCCCCCAGGGGGGATGGCCATGCCGCAATCCCTTCTCCTCCATTCTCTTCTCGGGATCTTGGGCACGCACGCACACGCACCCGGTGTGAGTTTTAAGCCACCAGGTCCGGGACGCAAACCGCAGTCGAGTACATGGGAGTCCAGCGACATAGCCATTACGCTAACTGCTGGTCCCCACTAAAAACTCTTACTGAAGAGAATCCTGTGGAAATTTCACCTTCCTTCCAAAGAAACTAGCCCATACCATGGACAGAGAGACCCTTCTCTTGAGCAGATTTCTGATCTTTTAGCAAGGGGTCATGGGACACCAGATGGCTTGGAGCCCTGGGGTTGCTGAGTTCAAGTCCTGACTCTACCATTTACTAGGTGTATAACCTTGAGTGCCTATTGAAACTTTCTAAGACCTGGGCCCGTCCCCCATTAAACAGGAGGTCAGAGCAGCTGCCTCTCACGCTGTCTGAGCCTTGAAGTAAATGAGATGGTCATTGTAAACACTGGTTCCTTTCCCTCCCCCATCTCTCCAACTTACTTTAGACTTGAGCTGCCATCAGTCACCCTCACTGCCTGCACCGTTTATCTCAGTGTCTTTCCACACCCAGTTCACTTAAGAGGAGCCTAATTTTCTCACTGTTCATGCGCTATTAGCTGCTCTGACAACTTTAGGTGATGAAAAGCCACATTTGGGCGGCATGGGCTGAGCCTGCGAACTCGAAGGAGCCGCTGTGCCCAAGAGCCGCCTGCAGGGGGCAGCATCGCGCAGCCGAAAGCAAAGCCGGGGTCGCTCGTAAAACGCTGGGGTGGGTCGAGAAGGAGCGCAGAGGAGGTCTTTGAATTCCGACTGCAGCTGACAAAGGACCCATTCTATTCCTTGTGGGTCTGACACGAGGCCTCCCAGGGAGTCAGATCTTTGGTGAACAAGGGAGCAAAGCAAGCACCTGACCCCTGTGAAGTCCAGCTGGGTTTTCCCCAAAACCACATCAGGATTATTGTCACCACAACAGAGTGCCCATCAGACCCAGGGACCCTTTCTTACCACCCACAGGGACTTGCTGCAGATGTCCCCCTTCCTTCATGGAATAGCAGGAGAGAGCCCTAGACCAGGACAAGAGAGCTTAAAATGCACCCCCACACACACTGCCGCCACCACCACGAGCGACTCACACACACTTACATGCACACACGTGTGCGTGCATGGCCACCATGAGTGATCTTAGAGCTTCCCAAACAGGCATCCCCTTGGAGCAGTACAGAAGGAAACTAAAGAAATAAAGGCGCACAGCTAAGAAGCTTCTAAGATGGTTGAAGAGGTGAGCCACGTGAATGTGGAAAAAGATGCAAATCCCATTGCCGCACACTCTGTTTTGATACAGCATGGTGCATCCATGTCCCTGCAGCCCCAGGATATGAGGCAGACCTCAGGAATCTGTCACTTGGGAACCTGTTTATGTGGAAGAGCAAAGGGGTCCAGCGTCTCAAACCTTCAAGGCTGTCCTGGAAGCCAGAACTAGGCTCACCCGGGAGACGGACAATCACAGACAGGCGGTGTGGGGGTTTGCAGAAAGAGCTGTTAGCAAAGGTTAAGTGGCCTGCAGGAGCCAGCGGACTTGGTCACCCCTGAGAGTGCCTCAGGCCTCTTGTCAGCGAGAGGCACTGGTCAGTCACTCACTGCTGTGGCCCAGCTGGGGAGGGGAACCGCTATGTCATCATGACATCACCACCTTCCAGGAATCACTGAGTCAGCTTCGCTCTGGAGGCCTGAGGCAGGGCCCACTCACTTCCTCCAACCAGAAGGCGGGCGTGGGGGTAAGGGTAGAGGGGGTGTACTTGGGCCTCTTTGTCCCCACCCTCCGCCTGCACTCAAGACAGCCAGGGCCTGCCCCAGAGAATGTCAGCTTTGCCAAGAGAGCCGGGGTGGCCCGGCTGTGCTCACGCCTGCCCACATTCCTCCCACGGAAGGGAGCCTCAGTGGAGAGCCACGCCAGCTGCGTGTCAACTGCAAGTGTCCCAGGGAAAGGCAGTGCTTGGGCCTCGCCAGCCCTCGATATCTCCTCGTGAACAAGGCGAGCTGTCTCTACGTGGCACCGAGGAATTGGGAAAGGATTAAATAAGAGGGAGTTGGGCAGGGGCAGCAGGGCAGAACGGCAGGGAAGACTAAGGCACTACGGGGAACGTGTGCCCTGCACAGCTGCCCGCTGTCGGGGAGGCCAGGCCCCGCCCTTTCCCAAAAGACAGCTCGAGTCACCCTGGGGCAGAAGCCCAGGTACAGCGCCCCAGAGGGCATCCCACTGTGGCCCTGGTGGGGGGGTGGGGAGGATGGCTTCCCCTTGCCACCCCAGCATAGTCCTCGGCGCTGCCCTCCTCCCCAGGTCAGCCCCTTCCCTCCTCTGCTAAGAGGATTCTAGCCCGAGTCTGTCCACATCACATCAGCATCTGTTTCCTCTTTTCATTTAACTCTGTCCCTTTGCTCTGTAAGCCGGTCTTACCAGTAGGCAGTAATGCAATTCTATAGCATGACAAAGGTCCTGTACACCCCTTCCCCGCTCACTCTCTCTCTCACACACACAACGTGCATGTTTTTACCTGTATATTTATATATATAGCTTATTTATTTCTTCCATGAATGAGAGCAACAGAGGTAGGAGGGATCACCCCTAACAGGGTCTCGGTGCTGCAATTCACCCCAGCCTCGGCCAGACCCCTGCTTGCTCAGGGTGGCCTCCAGACCAGAGCCTGGAACCTTCCATGTAGGACTGCCCTCGTGGCATCACCACTGGGCACTGCCATCTGAGCCCCTAGCCTTTTGTTACATGGACTCACTTCATGCCAGCACAACCACGCCGAGGCGGATGTCTCCACGTCATAGACGAGAGTGCTGAGATTCAGAAAAGTGAAGGGAGCTCTCTAGGTACAAGGCTGGTGGTGAGTGGCAGAGCCAACCCCCGAGGCCAGGTCTGTCTCTGTCTCCAAGGAGCTGGGATCTTTCCACTCCGATACTCTGACTCAAAGCAAGAGCCTTCCCTGCTGCTGAGTCAGAAATTATAAAATTAGAATTTCATTTGGCTGTTCACACTATCAAAGGTGGGAAGAGATTCCAAGGACCCACGACGGGCAAATGTCAGAGTCTCCTGCCTAGAGCCCCCGCGCTAAATCCAGGAGGTGTCCTGGCGGAGCCCGTGTCGGTTTAGAATTAGTGGTCAGTTCTTTGGGGTTCAAAGCTGGAATCCTTATCCCTATAACACCCACACACTGGGTCTGCTCCTGGCAACATCATCTAAGCCATGCGTCCCCCCAGCTCCCTCTCTCTAGAACACACTCTCTATCCCTTTTGACCTGTGTTTCCAGGAAGGCCTCTCACCACTGTCCTCTGTATGGGATCTGGTATGGCTGCTCAGTCTCAAAGTGAGAGCCCAGCGTGACCACACTCCTCTGGAAGTGAGCAATCCTGCCCGGACCAGGGCACACTGATACGACTCATTCCACATGCTATTTCATAGATGTTCACATACGGGGACTCGTTCTGACCTTATCATAAATGGGAAGCCTTAAATGCCTTTCCCATGTGCTGTACCGAAGCCACATCCTCTCTTGCTTCTTATCTGGCTGGGTTTGAAATGCTCATGAACTTTCCTCTCCCAGATAGGCAGTGCCTGATAAATGCTCCTGGCCAGGCTGGCCAGCCATCTGCTGCCCGGGCCTCCTCCTCAGAGTCCCCAGGGACCCCTAACCCACTAGGGCTTGATCCCATCCTCAGTCCCTCCCCAGGTCTGGTTTCCACTCTGGGTCACCCCTCAGCAGCATGTTAACTCTTTCTTCTCGGCCTCCTTATGCACCCCCAGGGGTCACCAGAGACGCCCTGGACACATCCTCATTGCAGCCCATGTGAAAGCAAAGGTAGTATCTCAGGACCTCCCCGCTATCAAAACACAGTTTACCGGGAACCAGCAGTTAGCGTAATGGCTATGTCGCTAGACTCCCATGTAGTCGACCGCTGTTCAAGTCCTGGACCCGGTGGCTTAAAACTCACACCAGGCACGTGTGCGTGCGTGCCCAAGATCCCGAGAGGAGAATGGAGGAGAAGGGATTGCGGCGTGACCATCCCCACTGGGGGGTGATTTCTCGCTTTCTGTCTCTCTGTCTCTCTCTGTCTGTCTGGCAAGTGCACGCGCCCTATAGCGAAAAACTTCTCCCCCCCAAAAAAAACCCCCACAGTTTACCAGCGTTTCTACTGTGTGTGGCTGCCTGTCTAGACATCTCAAGGGAGTCTCTCTTCCCAGAGATCAGGCTGTGAAATGAAGCATAAGCACCTCTACCTTCTACTTCCCGTCACCCAGTGTGGGCTGTTTCCAACACCGACCCTGTCGCCCCCGCCTGAGTCCTTGGGTGGCGGGTGGAGTACACAGCATCTCCTGCCTCCTCATCCCTTCTGGGTCTCCTCCCAGCTTCTCCCAGCACAGATGGGCTTCCTTCCTGCCTTGGGGCAGCCACTTCCTTCCTGTCAAATCCTCTGCTCTCTACACCATGGCTGAACACGCCACCGTATGCCCAGATCCGCGAGCTCCGCTCTAGATATAGAAAGGGGATCTTCTTGGAAAGCAGAAAACCTTCTCCCTCTCAAGATTGTTGATGATTAGGTTGCTATGGACTTTTTAAAATCTGGTTTAAAACACAAGCTGAGCAACGTTTCTTGGTAGGATGTTTCAGGCTCCCTTGAAGCCATAAAACCCACTGATTCTTTGATTCTTGATCACAGGGAGTGAAAATCCATTGTCTTAGTATCACGAAAATAGTATCTGATTTCTTTCTCATGGTCCAAGATGAACACCTAAAAGAACTTGGGTTTTTTGCCTCCCACCCCATACATTCTCCTCTCCTCACCACCAAATCCTTCACACCACCGATTCCCATTTCTCCCAGACCCCTGGTTGCCTCTTCCTAAGTTAGCTGTTGGGGCTCTGTTTCACTCATCAGCCAGCCCACCTAAAGGTCACACCCCTGAAGGTATGCCGCCATCTGCTCACCTCACTAGGGCTTCAGCACAGGCATTAGCATATTTAAAACCAATTAAACTGTGATTATTTTCACCACAGCCACATCACTCTCAATCAGGGGAAAGCAGGGCTTGTTGTTTGTGTTTAAACCACACAACTCGATTTATCATCGGCACAAATGCAACGACATCTACACCAGTGGCTACACCTCCCCCTGACCCTCCTGGAAGCATCAGCCCCTCCACCACACCTCCCACCTTCACCCTCCCCCACCCCAGCAGATTCCTTCCAACCCCTGAGGCCCTCACGCCACTCAGCCTTGACCTCCACTTTGACTTGGTCCCCGACCAGTAGGATTCCCTGGGATTAGGCAGCATCCACTTCCCAAAAATCCCTTCACGCTCTGTAAAATTCCCTATCAAGGGAGCATTCTTTCATCTATTTGTCCGGTGTAATTTAGATCCATCCATTCACTCAGCAAACATGTCTGAGCTGCCTCACTGTGGAGCACAGTCCTGGACGCCACAGGTAGGGTGATTAACAAGCTGGACGGAGCCGGGCTCTGGCGATGACCTTCTGGTGGAGACAACACGTGCCATACAAGGGCATGCCTAAATAAACAGCAGTGTTGCGTCTGCAGTGACGGCTTCGAAGGAAATAAATCGGGCCCTGGAAGAGTGACCGGGAGGCCAAGGAAGTCTGGTCTGAGGGAGGCCTAAGATGTAAACCACACTTGCCAGGAGAGGAAAAGCACCGCAGGCCGAGGGGGAAGACAGCCAGGGACTAGGACAGGGGCCCTGTGGCACTGAGAAAGGAGAAGGGAGGCATGGAGGAGGAGCAGAGGGAGGGCCAGGACAGGAGGGCTCCCACTCTGTGCTGGAAGCACACGGACAGATGAGACGTCCCAAAGCTCACCCCACTACTGTGAAGGGGAGCCGTGGGAGGGCCAGGACAGGATGGGCGGGAAGCGGACCTGGCTGGCCAACCTGCAGTGAAGTGACCACTGCTGCGGCTCAGGGAGACAGTGGCGACGCAAGCGCAGGGATGAGCTGCAGGGAGGGTGTTCGGGCGGGATAGGACTAACCACTGCTGCATGAGGGGGCTGCCGACAGCTCACGGAAATGCATATGATTTCAAAAACCTATGCAAGGATTTTAAGTTTTTTGCACTAAAATAAACTCATACTTTAATTCTGTGTTTCATAAACTACCCAAAGTCCCTACGTGTTGCTGTTGTCAGCCTTTCAGAAGGTGCATGAGGGAGCAGCCCGCCCAGAGAGTCAGAGACAGGCTGAGGAGGCTGATGGGACCCACACAGGTCTGGGAGCTGTGTCAGGCAGGGCCTGCATCTGCGTGTTGTGTGTGTGTTTGTGTATCTGGGCAATATGGTGTGCACATATGAGTGTCTGAGTGTGTGTGTATGTCTGTGGTATGTGTGTATGTATGATATGTTTGTGTCTGTGGGATTATGTGTGTGTATGAGTTATGTCTGTGTGTCTGTGTGTATATGGTATGTGCGTATTGTGGTGCATGTGTGTGAGTATGAGGTACATCTGTGTGTGGGATGTGAGAATGTTGGAGGTGTGGTATGTGTCTGTATATATATGTATGTATATGTTTGTGCTTGTCTGTGAGGTAGATATTATGTGGGGTGGGGTGGAGTGTGGTGTGTGTGTGTGTGTGTGCGTGTGCACACGTGTGCATACATGCACAAGACTTGAGAGAGAACTGAAAGCCTTCTAGAAAGATCCAGCTGAGACAGTGTGGGAAGAGGAGAGGCCTTGCCAAAGACCAGCCTGAAAATTAAAAGAAGCTGTGCTTCTGGTCACACATCATCGCTCCCCTCCCAAAGGATCCGACTGCCATGTCCCGTCATAACCGAATGGCGAGAACAGGCTACACTGTGCTGCCTGGCACGATGATTCTCTGCCAGGTTATACGTAAATGCAGCTTTAGGCTGTCTGCAGGCACTTCCAGGCTGGCTTCAGAATATCACCTCCTGGGACCAGCAGTTAGCGTAATGGCTATGTTGCTGGACTCCCACATAGTCGACTGCGGTTCAAGTCCCAGGCCCGGTGGCTTAAACTCACGCCGGGCGCATGTACATGCGTGCCCAAGATCCTGAGAGGAGAATGGAGGAGAAGGGATTGCGGCGGGGCCATCCCCCCTGGGGGGTGATTTCTCACTTTCTGTCTCTCTGTCTCGCTCTGTCTGCTGAGTGCACGTGCCCTATAGCAAAAACCTCTCCAAAAAAAAAAAAGAATATCACCTCCTTTGGTGACAGACATTCTGCAAGGGATGGGATTCGAGTTACTAACAGAAGGTGGCCCAACCCTGAGTAAGCGGCTCCACCTTACTGTGGGACAGGGCAGTCCCCTTTGGCATCTGCGTGTCAGACCAGCCTCACGCCAGCCAGTCCAGTCGGTGCTTCCTCACGGTCAGCTTGCTGCGGGCCAGCCACTCCAGGGCTTACTTTCTTCTGTAGTTTTACCCAGAAGGGTTTAAGCTGTTTTGTTCCAATTCGTGGTAGAAGGGCCCAGAGGAGCCATTACACAAAACATTTTTAAAGGAGTCTTTTAAAGAAAGGCATACCTACTTTTGAGCAAAGGCTAAAGAAAGCATATTATTTTGGAGTCCGGGGTGCAAACAACTCCGTTTTTGAAAGACATGCAAATGTAACCGGTTATCTTCCAGCCCTAGACCCCACGAGAACAATGGGAGCCCACACGTGGCTGGTTCTGAGCTGTCCCTGTGCTAGTCCTCCCAAAACTCCAGGAACTCCAGGTGCCCTCAGGAAGGCTCTGGGGGAGAGGACAGCAGTCAGTCCCCATCAGAGAGATGGGGACTCTAATGACAAGTGCCGGTGCCAGCCTCGGGTTCCTTGTCTATAAACTACAAAATGTAACATCTGAAAAGCAGGGGTAAGTCTCACCTGCTGGTATTGTTCTAGAGAGAAAATAAGCGAATACCCACAAAGGAGCTAAGTACGGTACCAGGCGTACAAACACTGCGCACTGCCGCCACCACCACCGCCTGCCTCTGCTCCCCCCAGCAGGTCTCTCCTTGCCCCCCCTTGAGCCAGGCAAGCCCTCCAGGCCCAGCTCACTACGCCGGGTCCAGCCAGGTCCAGCAACCTCCCCCTCAGTCTTCATGCCATGGCTCCTGGCCAGCCTACCCCACTAGACATGCCCAGGCATGTCCCTGTCTCCCTCGGCCTCAGCCTCAGCCTCAGCCTAACACAGGCAGCTGCCCAAGTATGCTGCAGGCCAGGGGCACAGGCAGAAGCCACCACAGCCCATCTCAGGGCTCCAGGTCCCTGGCTCCCTATCCTGCAGGCTGCACCCACCCTGGGCCCCAAGAACTGGCTCCTGGGAGCCATAGCAACGTAAGTCATCCTTTTAAAGGGTCTGAAATGGTCAGGGAGTCCTTAGGAGAGGTCAAAGGGGAGCACCAAAGATAAAATACTGGGGTGAGGGGGGGGGTAAATATAAGGCAAGCGGAGAAAACTTGCCTTGGTGGGGCCCAAGGACGCCTGGTGTGGGAAAGGAGGAAACAGAGGGATGACACAGCAGCTCCCCCACCTTCTACCCTCCCACAACGTGAACGTCCAGCACTGTCAACACAAAGCCAGAAAAACACTGGAGGCGGCTTCCTCAAACCGAGACTCAAATGCCAACTCTGTCATTTGCAGAGCGACCTTTGACAAGTCTCTTATCTTCTTGGAGAACTGTGATTTCCTCATTTTAAAATAAGAAGAGCAGCCCAAATTGCATGTCCATCTGCCCTGAGATCCTGGCCATCGCCGTCGCCACAGCTACACTCAGGAACTCACCTGCTCCCCTGGTGCCTACTGGGTGCCATTAGACTTCCAACTGGAGTCTTGTTTCCACGGATGCCATTGGGCTTGCAATAGGAGACAGGGAAGGCTGGAAGCTGAGGCAGGGCCTGTCTGGGGGTGACACCTGAACCCCTTGAAGGGTCATAGGAGTTCTGGGAGAGGAAGTGGGGAAAGCACTTCTGGAAAGGAATCAAGGCTGTGGAAGGAGGTCCCGCTGACCAGCAGCAGGTGCGGAGTGCAGGCAGGTGGAGCTCTCACCTGGGCATCCTGTCCAAGCCTGCAACCACAGGGGCCCACCTGGGCCTTAAGGGACAGACTTCTCTGACTACCCTGTGGGGATGGAGCCTGGCAGCAGGCCCAGTGGGGAAACCACGCAGAAATCAAGCGAAACTTGCAGTGGTGGGGAGTGGGGGAGAGTGGCAGCACAGGGTGGCGGCAGCAGAATGGAGAGATAGAAAGGAGATAAGGTGGGGAGCCGGCTCCAGAGAAAGCTGCAGCTCACACCCCACAGGACTATCAGACAGGCAGGGTTTCTCTTATTTCCACTGTTGTCAGCATCTTCAACTCCTTATTCCCTTGAATAAGACTAGCTCAGAATTACCAAAACTTGGGGCCAGCAGGGGGCATGGTGGTTGAGGTGCTGGGCTCCCACATAGTCAACCACAGTCTGAGGTCCAGATCTGTTGGCTTGTAACTTGCACCAGGCGTGCGTGCATGCCACGCCTGGCATCCCAAGAGGAGAATGGAGAAGAAGGGACTGCAGTGTGGCTGGCCCCCCCTGGGGGGCGGGGGGATTTCTCATTTTCTCTCTGAATGCATGCAACCTATAGCAAAAATCTCTTTAAAAAGAAAGAACGAACAAACTAGCAAAACTGTAAACAAGTGGTGAGTCAATGGTCCCCAGTCCTGGCAGCAAGTTAGAATCTTCTGGAGATTTTTTAAAATGCCACTGCCTAAGCCACCCTGTGAAATCAGGACCTCTAGGAGAGGTTCTCAGTCCCCACTGAGCCCAGACCAGTGCTTGTCATTAAAGCTCCCAGGAATTCGAACTCACAGCCAGGGTTGAGACTCACTGGCCAGGCATACGCAGAACTCCTGGTTCTCTGAGGACTAGGCCCTCCCCGTGTCTTGGTGAGGGGCAGGGGGACACGCTCGTCCAGCCTCTGCCCACAGCTGTTCCAACTGCCCAGACGCTGTTCCCCGGCCCCTTCATGGGACTATCTCCTACTTGTCCCCAGTCTTAGCTGAAACATCACTTCCTCGGGAAGGTGCCCCAAGGTCCCCAAATGTTGGTGAGAGCCCTGTAGTCCTTGCCTGTTCATACCTGTGTCGCCTTCCTCTTGGCTCCTCAGGGGTGGGGACAGTTCAGCATGGCTCTCATTTATCTGACGCAGAGTAACATGAAATACAGAGGACCTCCAAACAGCACCAGGGTGAGGAGTGCCCACACCCTGAGACTCCCCCACAACTTAGCTACTAGTAGCCTACCATTGACTAGAAACCTTACCGATAACAGAAACAGTCAACTAACATGTGCGTGGTATGTACTGGATCATCGGAAACGTCATCGTCGTATTTTTTCATGTGTTTCTATTCAGAAATGTGTCATGATTTTTCTGATAACCCAATATAATAGACTGTATTTTTTTTTTCTTGGAAAGGTTTTTGCTACAGGGCCTGTGCACTCGCCAGAAAGGCAGAGAGAGACAGAGAGACAGAAAGTGAGAAATCACCCCCTACAGGGGATGGCGAAGCTGAAATCCCTGCTCCTCCTTTCTCCTCTCGGGATCCTGGGCACGCACACACACGCGCCTGGCATGAGTTTTAAGCCACCGGGTCTGGGCATCGAACCGTGGTCAACTACATGGGAGTCCAGCAACATAGCCATTACGCTAACTGCTGGTCCCAATAGACTGTATTCTCACAAGGAAGTAAGCTGAGGAAAGAAGATGTCAAGAGAATCATAAGGAAGAAAAAATACATTTACAGTGTTTACTGGGGAAAAAAGACCCATGTATAAGTGGACCCAAGCAGTCCAAACCCATGCTGTTCGACAGTCAGCCATCCATACCTATCACAGAAAAAATGAAGGAATGAATCTTATTTGCATTCCAATTTGCTTGTTCTTGGACTTCTACCTTCTCACTAAGAATTGGATGAACCCATATCCAAAAGTTGGGTTCAAAAGGTTTTTCCCCTCTGCAAATGGAACTTGGAGAAAAGGCCAAAAATTGGTGAGTGGAGGAAATAGGAATAATCACGGAGCAGGGTGGCTGCTCCCCTCCCCTGCTGTGCAGCGGAGAAGCCAGCCAAAGTACTGGCCTCCTCCTCCCGGCATTGCATCTGCCATAGGCCCTGATACCAAAACGTCTCACCACGCTGCGACCTCTGCACTCCTGCCAGTGGTATCAGCAGGGCAGCTCGCACCCAGCAAGGCCTGGAGCAGGGTCTTCTCTGGGAAACACAGAGTGGGCCTTGCTGGGTCTTGGGGGGGCGACTGGCCCTGGGAACAGCCCTCTAAGGAAATTCTTCATCTGCCTTCCCTGAGGTCTGAGGGGCCCATGGCTGAAGGCCTTGCTTATCTTAGCCCCCGATAGGCAGGAGCTTTGTAGTTGTGTTCTCTGACCCTGAGTACCCTCTGGCGACCAGGCCCCGTGGCTCCCGGAGCACACAAGGTTCCGGTGCTGCTGCGAGACAGAATATTAGACCAAGAATCCCAGTGAGCTCAGCACCTGGAGAAAGCAATAGAGCCAAACACGGAGGTTGATTATCCCTGTCACCACCCGGATGTCTAGCCAATGTCTGCCACAGGTTCAGAATCGAAATCCACCCCTTCCCTCCCCCACCAAAAGCACCGTCTCTCTGTGACTTCCCCATTTCTGTAAATAGCGCCACCATCCTCCCACTCAGCCCTGCAGTCAACATTTCAGTCCTTGTTTTTATTAATTTGTTTCATGTGAGAAAGAGAGAGAGTGAGATTCGAGCACCCTCAACAGGGCCTCACACCAAAACTCACCCCCAGCCTTCCAGCCAGCCAGGATCACAGGCACATGTGTGCACCTAGGGAAGACAAGCTGACCCGGGAACCAAACCTGGGTCTTCCACATGGCTTCCAGCATCCATCGCGGGGCCTTAAACTACTACTGCGCCACTGAGGCTGGGATTACCTTTCAGCCATTTTCGATCCGTCCCAGCCCTCAGCGCTCACTCCTCATCCCTCAAACCCACCCAGCATCTCCATCGATGTGGCCTCCTCACACAGCTCTCCATCTTTGTCGATGACCCCCCCAGCACCTCACTCACGGCAGTGGTCTATGCTGGCCTTACTGCTCAGTCTTCCATCTAGAGCACCACTCAGGCCACTGCCAGGGCAGCCCCCCATCAAAACTGACACTACCCCCTACTGAAGAAAATACAAGATCCCTACAGAGGCATTAAGACTCCACGAAATAGTCCCAACCTGCCTCTCTGCTTCCAAACACCACTGCATATTCTGCACTCTGCCCAAATCCCAAATTGGCCTTGATCGTTTTGCACCAGCTATTTTCTCCATTCAGAAGAAATGCCATCCTTCTGGATATCCAAGTCCTGCTCACTGTTCAGGCCTTCTCCATGCAGCCCTCCCTGATCCTCCCGGCAGCATCCCCAAGCCCCGTGCCCTGCCCCTTTTACTGTGGCATTCCCATCAGGCCTGGCTGATGTGACAGGAGTCCCTTCGCCTCTCAGGGTCACCATTTCCTCACTCATCCCTTTCAGAGTTGCAGAGAGAGCTACCAGTGACAACCTGCAACAATGCCCAGCCCATCAGAGCTCAATAAGCAGCAGCTGATCCAAGTCTCTCTCTTTTTAATTTTTTTTAGTTTTTTGCTGTAGGGCATGTGCGCTTGCCAGGAGAGAGGAGAAAGAGTTGGGGGAGAGAGAGAGAGGAAAAATAAGAAATCACTCCCCAGGAAGATGGCCACACCACAATGCCTTCTCCTCCCTTCTCCTCTTGGGATTTTGGGCACGCATTCACATGTGCCAGTCATGTTTTTCAAGCCACTGGGTCCAGAACTTAAACCACAAAGTTGGCCAAAGTTGGCCGTGTGGGATCCAGCCACCTTAATCTCTTTACCAACTGCTGACCCAATTAAGTCATTTTTTTTATTGCCAGAGGGTATATGTGCTCACCAGAGAGAGACAGAGAAAAAGAGGGAGATAACGCCCTTCCCTATGAGGCAGTCATACCACAATCCCTTCTTCATTTCTCCATCCTGCTGGGATTTGGGGCATGCGCCTAGAGTATTTGTCAAGCGTCCAGGACTGAGAATTGAACCATAGTTGGCCATGTAGAATCCAGCTCCCTTAAGCACTAGGCTACAGGGCTGGCCTGGCTCAAGTCATTTCTATTACTTCTCCAGGTGGCTCAGCAGAACCAACCAGGCACCCATCCGCAGGTACATACATGAACGGCATCTCCCGTCGAACCCTGCTCATGTCAGCTGGCCATCAGCTGCATCTGGTGACCTCACGTGGGCATTTCTGAGCCACACCTGATCTTCCTCAAGGTGAATGTGCCCACGTGCATCCCCTGGCCAGCCCTGACCCCCAGGGCTTCCTACTGAGCCCTTAGAAGGGCCCCTCCAGGGCCCCACAGGACTGGCCCCAGGATGTGCTCATCCAGGGGAGGCAGGATGTCCCTGCACACGCTGAGCCACAGAGCACTTTCCAGAACTGCCAGCCTGTGATCTTCCAGTGACTTTAATGGTGGGAGAGAAAAACAGTCCTGCTCGATGCTGAATGGACCTGCGTACATTACATCAATCACACTTAGCTCTATCGCTGTGTCTCGTGCTTGCCCAGCGCCTTGGCCATGAATTAGTTTAGTCAAGATGTCCTGCTTCAGGGACACCAACGGTGATTAGTCCCACTTTCCAGATGGGACTGGACAGCTGCTGATGAGGCCTTTCAGAGAGGACAGGGCAGATTGAAGGACGGCAAAAGAGCTGACCCCACCTCAGGGCCAGAGTGCGGGATGAGGGGTGCTGTCTGAAACTCCAGGAGGGGTGACCTGAGTCCTGAATCCTGAGCAGGCTCCAGGAAGAGACTCTCCAGAGAAAATGAGCCAGGGGAAAGGATGCTTCCAACCCAAGGCCAGTTGGCATTGTCCCCAGCAGAGAAACAAGCCCATTCTCTGTGTCCTTGACTTCCCTGGGTGAGAACGTGAGCCCAGAGGATGGCTCCAGAGAAGCACAAAGGAGCACGCTGCTCGCCATGCCTCCGCTGATGGTCTGCCTCTACGTTACCCACACATTACTGCACGGAGTGTGGGAGGAGGGGTGTTCTGCCCCCAGACAGGACAGCTCCTCAAAGCCACTGTACCCCCCCCCCCCCCCACCC
>NW_006159534.1:2988429-3001258 GCF_000334495.1 Tupaia belangeri chinensis | reverse complement strand
AAAGAGAGAGAGAGACGAAGACAGATACAGTGAGACAGAGAGAGGGAAAGTGAGAAATCCCTCCTCCCAGGGGGTATGGCCAAGCCACAGTCTCTTCTCCATTCTCCTGTCAGGATTTGAGTATACACACACACACACACACACACACACACACACACACGAAATTCTTTGGACCTTCCTCTAATCCCCTCAGGAATGCACTTTCTAGTCCCCAAGGGAGCCACATCAAAGGGGACATTTGTGAACATGACTTTCTCTCCCCACCCCCAGAGACAGACCCTCGCATTCCTTTTCAAAAGGCAGCATTGGTGACGTCCCAGCCACCCCTCCCCTCCCCTCCAGCATGGCCAGGGGAGGGCCCCCAGCCCACACACTCTGGCTTCCTCTTTTCCAGCACAGAACTTCACACGTTGCCCTGGAGAAGCTGCCTTTGCCTTTCCTGCGCCGGCTTCATTCTGTTCTGAGCACTCTGGTCCCCCTTGCAGGGCCGCTTTCTGCTCCTGACCTTCTCTCTCCTGTTCCCTTAGCGTGAGCTCTCTACCCAGGCCCCTGGGGCTCCCATTCCTTTTGAGCTTTCTTTCTTCCTCATCGCTCAGCCTCAGTTCCTGTCCTCCCTTCCTTCTTGAGTCCTAAGCCTAGGGTGCCCCATCTCTTCCCCAGGCCCTACTCCCCTCTGCTTCATGCTCCTCCTTCTCGACTGGGAGGAAAGCTGGCCAGAGAAATCTCTGTCTCCTCCCCCTCTGCCTCCCCTCCTCTCCCTCCTCCCCAGCACACAAAAGGGGACAGAGGCACCAGATGGCCTGGTGCTAACAGAGGGGCTCGGGCAGGCTGCCGCCCCACAGAGGCCCCTGCTGGGCCTTCGAGCTAGTCCAAGCTGCTGCCCAGCCCAGCTGGCAGAGGAGCAGGGCGCAGGGCCAGCCTCCTCAGCACGAGGCCAGCTCCCCCCGCCCAGCCTGCCCAGGGCCAGCCCAGGGAACAGAGCATGCTCACCAGCTAAAAAGCAGAGGGTGTCACTGTGTGTCCGAGCCTCCAGAACCAGGGGGCAGGGCCCAGTGGGCTGTGGGGACACTGGGTTTTCCCAGGAGGGAAGAGAGACGTGGCTGGCAGTGTGCTCTTTCTATGGAACAGGCTGGACCCAGAAGGGGCTTCAGCAGTGGGTAAGAGGTCCACAAAGGCACTGTCAAGCCCCCCATTCCTTCTGCCACAAAGAATATTGAGGGATGCAGTGTGTAGTGTTTAATGCCTGCCGTTTATTCCGGGGTTAGTTGAGCTAGGCATTATGTTAGGTATTAGGTCACTTACTGTAATATCCCTAATCCTTCTGTAGTCCTGCAGGGTAAGCATTCTGATCCCCATCTTACAGTTAACGAAGCTGAGGCTCCGAGAGGTTCAATGACTTGCTCCAAGCATCTTAGCCAGAAAGCCAGTTGACACAGTTTAAAGTTCCTTTTCTTGTTGATTCCGTATGTCTGGCTAGGGTAGTATGCCAAAGGCAGGCACCTACGGATGTCCCACTGAGGCCTTCCAGCAAGCCACACGATGCAGGGCAGAAGCTACAATACCAGCTGCCGGTGCAGGTGCCTACAGGGTTGTGTATGCCTCAGGCTCCCAGGCCCCCTCCTCTGGAGGTCCTGATGTTACACCAGCCTCTCCAGGGACATCTGTGCAGGTGTGGAAGATAGAAAGTGGTAGGTCCAGGGTCTTACTGGTCATGAGACGTGGGAAAGGTACTGTCATCTTCAGGCCTCAGTCTCCTAGTATAAAAAGGTGAGGGCAGGGACCAAATGACAAAGCGCAAGTAGAAGGCAGCGTTCTAGGAGGCTGACTTCCATGGGAGGGATATGGGATCCTGCCCCAAGACCCCCCTGAGTATGCCAAGTGCATGTGATCCAGGGCTGCTGGGACAGGGGGGTTCACACTGTCAGGACCCTGTTACGGGTGCCGTCTTTATCTCTGTCTCAGTCATGGAAGAGATAAATAAACAAACGTTTTTTTTTTTGGAGAGATTTTTTGCTATAGAGTGCATGCCCTCACCAGACAGACAGACAGAGAGAGACAGAGAGCCAGAAAGTGAGAAATCACCCCACAGGGGGGATGGCCACGCCACAATCCCTTCTCCTCCATTCTCCTCTCGGGATCCTGGGCACGCACACGCGCCCAGTGTGAGTTTAAGCCACCAGGTCCGGGACTCGCACCATAGTCGACTACATGGGAGTCCAGCGACATAGCCATTACACTAACTGCTGGTCCCAACAAACCTTCGTAAATGGAGATGATAACATTTCTGTCACCAGTGTGTCAGGCCATGGGTGCTGGCCAGCACACCCGTATGTGTGCTGCTGACGTCAGCTGCCTCACTTCCCTTTAGAAACCTGCGGTTCCAGATTACAGTTCCAGATTACGCCGTGGAGAGGCTGCCTTTGCCTTTCTCCTTTCCCTCAGAGCTAAGGAGAAAGGGTGTAGCATAGCTATCGCTCCTGGTACACTGACCTTTGATTCACGCCATGACGAAAGCCCATGCTCCCTGCCCAGGTCACCACAGGGCTGCAAGACCCATCAACAATAAGCCAGCAGAGGACGGGGCTTTCCATGGGCAGGACCTCCACGCTCAGAACTTCCATGGAAAAGACTCGACGTTGGCCTGCTCCACCCATGAAAGGTCAATATCCAGACCTGCTGAGAGTTTCTGGAAACTTCCGAGTCCATAGAACTTTTCCCCAGCCTTCTTTCCCTCACCCACCAGAGCCACCTACTGTAGCTTGCTCCTCTGGACAGTGACAGGCTCACCTCCAGGTCCAGCTTTCCTGCTCTGTCCAGCTACCATCAACTCCTTGGGTCACTAAACCCACTTCTCCACTTTGAAAAGTAGTAAATGGTTTCCAGATAATCCTCCACTGTTACACCGGGTTGACTCTGAGGGACCTTGAGGTGAGCCTCCTCCCAGTCACCCCAGATCTGTCCATCTCACCTTCTTAATAGAGAAGGAATGGGGTCTAAGAAACATCTGAAAGGCCGAGCTGCCTCTTCAGAGCTCGCTCAAACCTCCATTCATTATTGTAAGCAACGTTATAGAGATGGCTGGCATGGTCTCCGTTTTCGTCTTCCCCCTCCTGAGAAACGGGAAAAGGGGCACAATTATCTTCGTTTTATAGATGACGGGATGGAAAGGTTAGGCCACACTCCCACAGCTGCTGGGTGATGGACTCTACATTAGATCCCAGGACTTCTGGGTCCCAGACTCATTCACACAATTTCTTCCACTTTGGCTGCTTCTGAGAACTCCCTCGGACATAGCCACAATGGTGCAAGCAGTAAGGTGCCTCTGCACTGCTAGGGCCACATGGGAGGCCCAGGCTCGGTTCCCATACCAACCCGAACATGTCAGACATAACAGCACACCTGTAATTCTAGCTAACAGGGAGCTGGGGGTAGGATTGCAACGTGGTGAGACCCTGTCAGGGGTGGCCTCTCTCTCTCTGATTAAATAAATAAACTTGCTTTAGAATCTGTCTTGAATCTCTTCCTTTCTCTCCTTCTCTGTTGCCCCCGTCCTGAAGCATCACCCAGGTCCCACTGCAGCTCATCTGGGTCACTGTAAGAGCCTCCTAATGGTCTCCCTGGTTCTGTTCTTGCCCCTACCATTTGTTTTCTCCATTCATTATTGTAAGCAACGTTATAGAGATGGCTGGCATGGTCTCCGTTTTCGTCTTCCCCCTCCTGAGAAACGGGAAAAGGGGCACAATTATCTTCGTTTTATAGATGACGGGATGGAAAGGTTAGGCCACACTCCCACAGCTGCTGGGTGATGGACTCTACATTAGATCCCAGGACTTCTGGGTCCCAGACTCATTCACACAATTTCTTCCACTTTGGCTGCTTCTGAGAACTCCCTCGGACATAGCCACAATGGTGCAAGCAGTAAGGTGCCTCTGCACTGCTAGGGCCACATGGGAGGCCCAGGCTCGGTTCCCATACCAACCCGAACATGTCAGACATAACAGCACACCTGTAATTCTAGCTAACAGGGAGCTGGGGGTAGGATTGCAACGTGGTGAGACCCTGTCAGGGGTGGCCTCTCTCTCTCTGATTAAATAAATAAACTTGCTTTAGAATCTGTCTTGAATCTCTTCCTTTCTCTCCTTCTCTGTTGCCCCCGTCCTGAAGCATCACCCAGGTCCCACTGCAGCTCATCTGGGTCACTGTAAGAGCCTCCTAATGGTCTCCCTGGTTCTGTTCTTGCCCCTACCATTTGTTTTCCAGAACGGCCCAGTGTGAGTTTAAGGATGGTCCTTTCTGTGAAGTGATCATGTGACACCCCTGTTGCTCATAAAATGAAACCAAGCTCCGTACTGCAAGGTAGCAGGCTTTATTGGTCTGGCCCCTGCCCCTCTCCTTCCTCCCCTGGGCCCTGGCTTCCGCCTGGGCCACCGCTCTGGCTACATTGGCCTCCTGTCCGCTCCTCGAGCTTTCACCTCCCCTGGGGTCTTTGCACTTGCTGTTCGTTCTCCTCTCCTGCTGTCACTCTGTAGCTTATCCTATTTTATTTTCTTTGTAGCACTATAACTCTCTGAAAGTCTTATTTATTCACCTCTCGGGTGTTGTTCGTTTCTTTTGTTTGTCTCCACTGGCCAGTTGAAGCTTTACAAGATTCCCCACAGCATCCCTCAAGCCTGGAACAACACCTGGTCAATACCGGGTACGTGGTAATTATCTGCTGAGTGAATACATGAATGGTAAGGAGACCTCGGGGACAGCGGCTGGAAGGCATGAGAGGAGAAGGAAGCTGGGGTGGCTTCTCCTATTGTGTAGAAGCGGCCCCTCTGAGTGCCACAGTCCAGCATGATGGCGTACCTCCCCTCTAGGATGTAAGAAAGATGGGCAAGGCCGGCTCTACCACATGGGGGTTAAGCAGCACAACCCCACATGGCCAACTGCACAGTTTGAGTCCTAGACCCGGCAGTATGAGAAACTGGGCACGTGAGCACATGTGCTCAAAATCCTGAAAGGGAGAAATGGAGAAGGGACTGTGGCATGACCATTACCCCATGGAAAATGGGGGGAGGGACGCTCTCCTCTCTCTCTTTCTCAGATGCGCGCACGCTCTCTGTCCCTCTGGTGAGCAAAAGTGCCCTCTGGCACGAAAGTGGGGGGAGAGAAAGATGGCCAGTGTTTGGCCACCGAGAGGAAACTATTTGGAAACTGGGAATGTAAAGAAAGAATAGGCATTGCTGGCTTGTGGCGGTGGTTGTTATTTTTAAGACCACTCAAGGGGTTTTCTGCAGTGTGGTCAACATGTGCAAAGGCCAAAACTCGTAGAAAACAGAGGAACTAGAAAAATAAAGAGAACTAAATGTTGTGTGCTCAAATCAAAGAGATGCCCCAGAGCTTGCTCTCATGTGCGTGAGCTTATTTGACCCTCACAGACACCAAAAGAAAAGAGAAGAGAAGGAAGTGCGAAAGGAGGCATGGGGGAGGGGAGTCAGAGAACCAGCAGCCCAGAGACCACCTGTTGACAGACCTTCACGGTGAAGGTCACATGATGATATCTGCCAGTACTCACTGCGCACACTGACTTCAGAGACACAAGTATAGACAAGGTGAGAGGTGGGAGGCCAGTTAAGGGTACTGGACTCCCACGTGGCTGACCACAGTTCGAGTCCTGGACCTGGCGATTTGCTTTCTCACTTTCCTTCTCTTTCTCACTTGTCTCTCTGGTCAAATTAAAATGAGCAAATATATAAAGTTAAATAAAATAATTCTTAAAAAAAAAAAAAAAATGAGAGGGCAGACAGTGAAAACCCAAGTTCCCCACCTCCCACTCTTCCACCACACAGAGCCCTTCCTGCTCTGAAATTTGTGCTCACTGGGTGTCTCCCACCACAGACTGTGTCCCCAAGGAGTCTCAGTGCCTCAGGACAAATGGACAAGTCACTCTGAAAAATCTATTTTACTTGATTATTTGGTAGGAGACATTGTTTTAATTAAACACAGGGGTTTTATTTTGCAATAGATGCAAGATGTATGTGCATTTTTAAGATAAAATGTGTCTTTCATCAATCTCACACTTGTAGTACTTCTACAATAGCTCAAGGGGTTGTACTCCCCCGTTATTCTGTGGAATGGCTGGAAGAGTGCGCAGTGATTAGGTGCCCGGCTCTCAGACAGGCTGCCTGAAACTGAATCCAGGCTCCACCGTGATGACGGTGACAAGTCACTCCATCACTCCGTGCCTCAGTTTCACCATCTGTAAAACGGGGCTGATAGTAACAGTACCTAGGTCACAGATCTGACTTCATACATAAAGTGCTTGGGCCAGGGCCTGGCAGGTGGGAAGCACTGGGTAAGCATCCATGTTCTCACTGCCCTGGTGAGCAGGTTGAGAAGTGCCATGAACGATAGCAGAGCCCGTGACAGTCTCATGTCACCTAGAACCACCTTGTCCTCCCAGGAAGAATGTTGGCAACTTTGAGGGATGGGGCAGTGGTCTGGCTCTGGAGCATGGCTGATGCCCCCCACCCAACACCCCAGAAAGGTGGGCGTAAGGAACCATGGGGTCTCATGTCAAGCTTCTGCCAGAAGCTGCTTCCCTCAGCATCACCACCCTTCCCTTTCCCGCCAAGCCCTCCCTGTCCTCGGGGCCAGGCTGGACTCAGCTGCAGTAAGGTAGATGCCTCAGGCACAATATTTCAGGAGGGCCTCCGTGCTGGGGTCGTGTAAGCACTCGGGACTCAGTTCAGATGTCACCTCGTTCAAGAACCCCCATCCACCCCAGTCTCCCTGGATGCCCCCTGACGGCCCTCACCTCCAGTCAATCAAACGTCATCATAATTGCCTGTCACCTTGTCTGGCTGCTCGCTCTATAGAAGCTTCTAGACCTCAGGACATGTGGCTTGTCTTCCTACCTGCAGAGCCTCACACTTGCTGAGCACAGAGAAAGCACTCAGTAAATGTCCCGTGTGGAGACCCCTGAGCCCGGTAAAAGTGAAATAACATGCTAATGCCCAGGTGGGGGGATGAAACTAGAAATAAGGCAGAGGACAGGAGAAGAGAAGGGCCGAATGGAGGGAGCACTTGGAATGACTTCTGGTAGAAATGCCACTGGCCTTAGGAACAGAATCCCAAGAAAGAAGGAAAGCACTCCCCTCCCCTCCTTCCTGAAAAGCATGGCATGCCCAACTCACCGGGCCATTCCTTCATGTCGGTCCCACAGTGAGCAATGGCTAGCCCCAGGCATCCTGCCAGAGCAGAGATGGGTGGCGAGGCAGAGTCCTTCTCCAAGGCCCCGCTCTGCCTCTCTCCAGGCTGGTTATGGGCCATTGCAGCTTGAAGCCAACATGCCTGACCTAGAACATGGAGCTCCATGGTCCGGGCCCAGCATTGTCGATTAAACAACATGGCACGTACAAAGGTCCAACAGCCCCTAGACAGCTTCAACGAATGCTGCTCTAGTCTTCTGGGTAATGAACTACACAATGTAGAGAGCCTTATCAACCTAGTATGCGGAATATTGTGGTGTCTTCCCCACTACAAACACAATTTCCTCTTTTCTTTTTAATTTGCTACAGGGCATGTGTGCACTCAAAGACAGAAAGAGAGGGAAAATGAGAAAGCACCCCTGGGGGACAGTCATACTGCAGTCCCTTCTCCTCCATTCTTCTCTTGGGATTTTGGGCATACACAAACATCCAATGTGTTTTCCAAATCGCTGGGTCAGGGACTCAAACTATGCAGCTGGCCACGTGGGATCCATCCATCTTAGCTCCCATGCCACTAGATGGCCCCAAACACAATTTTCCAAGCCTGTTCCTTTGTCAGATAATGACTACCAGCATCAGATCATTCCATCTCTGGTCAGCACAACCCAAGCTCTGTCCTGTCCAGGCAGACAGACAGGTATCGGGGAATGCTGACAGAAGGGAAGATGCCTCGGGCAGGTCAGGAGACATCACTTAGAGCTGCAGAGGTCCTGGAAATGGGTGAGAGGGAAGGCAGTTTAGAGAAAAGGAATGGCTTGAGCAAAGCATGCGGGTTGGGGAGCAGACAGCACACCTGGGGGACCACAAACAGACCCTGTGCCAAGGGACAGGCGTGCATGAGAGACAGGAAAGGAGACACGACACCACAGATAATCCTAAACGAGTCCAAAAGGGCCTTTATGGAAAAGACGGAGTGCACGTTGGTCATGTGGGGCACAGGCCCTGCCCAGCAGCAGGCTGGATGTGGGGCAGGGGTAAACTCCAGGCAGGGAGGCCAGTCTGGAGGCCGTCGTGTTGGCCAGGCTAACAAGTGATTAGAGCCTGGATTAGGACAGTGACCTAGGAGTGGAAAAGAGGAAATGGATTCAGGAGATGTCTGGGTGGTAAGAAAAACAGATACAGAAAAGAGGAATAAGAGGAAGGAGGCGTGTGGGAAATGGCCCACAGTCTGGGCAACTGGACTGATGGCTACTTACAGACACAAAGAACACGGCAGAGTCGACGCCAGTGAACCTGGTTTTACATTAAGTGATTTTAAAATGCGTGAAGAACATCCAGGTGGTGTCCAGTAGAACCTGCAGGAGGACAGAGTTCCTGCGTCCTCAAAGGCTTCCAGAGCTCTTGGTCTCCGTTCCTTGTCAAATGAGATTGATCCTCCTCCCTAGGACTACTGGGAGTGTAGACTCAATAAGGCAGCCATGGGAGTGCGCCAAGCCCCGTGGCTGGCATGTGGTGGAAAGGCCATGGACATCCGTTGACTCTGAAGGTGACTGCAAACATCCCCCATGAGTGTGGGCAGTTGCTGGCTTTCCTGGGGTCTCCCCCAGGCAGTGCTAAGTAGGTGGTGAGGACTATGGTCAATGTTGCTGGGTGACCAACTGCTGTGCCTGTCTCCCCAGCTCTCACCCCAGGAATGGGTCTCACCTCTTCCCACCCCCATGGCCACCTGCCCCAGCAGGATTCCAGAGACTAAAAACGTCCCCAACCTGACTCAGACAGACTGAATGCCCTATTTCTGACAAGCAGAGGCCCCAGGCAAGTCTTGCTCCGGGAAGATAAACCGGTTTGCAATACCTCCATCTTAGGACAAAGCCTCAACCTCTGGCTGCTGCAAGAAGCTCATTCCCAGGAAGAAAAATGACCTCTGGTTGCAGTAATGCATGTGACACCTCCCTGGCTAGACTGCACTCTCTGGGGCCATGAACTGGGTCCCACGAGTCCTCATTTCCTTCCTAGCCCCTCATACATGCCCATCTAAATACATAGTCAAGGGAGGGTTGCTGAATTTTTAAAAAGTTATTTTTTAAATTTTATTTGTTATTATTTATATTTTAATTTGACCAGAGAGAAAGAAAGGGAAAGTGAGTAAGCAAGCCACTAGGTCCAGGACTTCAACCATGGCTGACCACATGGAAGCCCAGTGCCTTAACCACCATGCCACCTGCTGGCCCCAGTTTGCTGAATTTTTTTTAATCATCTTATTTAGCCTTATTTATTTACTTACTTATTTTAATTTCACCATAGAGGGAGAAGGAAAAATGAGAAAGCAAGCCGCCAGGTCCAGGACTCAAACCGTGGTTGGCCATGTGGGAGTCCAGCGCCCTTAATCTCCACACCACCTGGTGGCCCCAGGTTGCTGAATTTTAACATATTTGAGTTTGGTTTCTATTTCTGAGCTAGGGTCTCCTACCAGGTGAGCCAGCGTTAGATACACGCCTCAAAACCTGACAGGAAAATGTCATGCTCATCGAGGTTAACAGGGCCTGGGCCCAACAGTCTCTCCTGCTTCCTTACCTCCTCGCCTGCCCCAGTCCATGACGCAGACTCAGGGTCTCAGGAGTAGATTCCCAAGCCATGCCTGAGACGATATGTTAGGTCCTTTACTGCGGAAGTTGCTGTTCACTGGGCCACAAGTGACACCACCTTCAGCAAGAAATTAAAGCAGCTCGAAAAGCTTTCTCCTTCCCAGGGTCTCACACACTGGTCTCTGAGGCACCTCCATGGAGCCTGGTCCCTAACCTACCCACAGATGCTTGCCCCTAAAAAACGAGCCAACTAACACCACATATCTCTCTACCCTCTGCATCTTCCCTTCCCTTGGGTCACCTCTTAGACCTCTCTGGTCAGTGCAAGGCAGGCACCCAGGGGCTCCTCATTCCAAACAGCCGAGGCAACAGCACACTACAATAACTCAACGCCATGCCCTTAACGACAGTTAGGAATTTCAGCAAAAAAACAAACCAGCCTTCCCTCCTGCACTTCCCCGGGGCCTGCCAGGTCCCTCACTCAGTGGGCAGCCGGCCCTCACTTTGCGCTTTGCATTCAGACCTCAAGGTGAGCAGTCAGTATCAAAGGTCTGCACCTGGAGAATAATTGATTTAGACTTCAGAGGTTTGGGAGACCTGGGGAGACTTTCCTAAATGAGATCCCCCCCTTCCGGCATAGACTCCCAGTTGCCTAGCAACTGGAGGACAAGCTCTGGGAAATCCGCACAGTGATGAGCTTGGTGTGGCCCACCTAGGGAGGAAGGCACTGCAGCTGATAATTATCAGGGGTAACAGCCATAATCCCAGCCCTGCTATTACCGTGTTTACGAAGGAGCAATTGCTACCGAAGCTCACACCACTGCCCTTTCCCAGGCCCTCACCCTTCCCGCCCAGCGCTGACTAAGGGAGTCGGAATCGCCTCTGGCTGTTCCCAGGAGAAGGGACAGCCTCAAAGAGCCCCAGGGCGCTCTGAGACTGGTTCTGCCACTTAGGCTGCTCCCCAAAGCTGTGAGTGGCCCTTAAGGAAGGTGGCAGGAGGGAGGCTCAGGGCACACTCCCTTGGCCTGGACAAGAGCAGGGGACATCCAGTGGCCAAGAAACCATAGGTGATGTTCAGGGACCAGGGGTCTAGTCAAGAGGGTGCTGGCTTTGCCTTTCTCTTTCCTCCCTGAAGCAGCGGCCTGCTTGTGTACCTTCCTTTCCGAGTGGCGGAGGACGAGGGCTAAATGTGAGGCTGAGATTTAAGTCCCCCTCTCCTGCAACTTCTGTTTGTCTCCAGCTGTTTCATGTGTGCTGGGGAAAGAAAAGGGATTGAAATACCCAGTGTCGGGAAGCCCAGGAGGAAGGAGGATCGAGTCCATTAAGCCAGCCTTGTTCCTCTCTCGGGAACTCCCTTGTTTATGAGCTGCCAACCTGAGCTTGAGTGAAAAAACAGCCTGGCTCTCAGCACAGTGTCTGAGAACGAATGACATACGCTCTCCCAGACAGCCCTCCAGCTCCGCCCGCTGTCTCCATCCTCCAGGCCTGGTCCTGAGTCCTGGACCTAGCAGTAATGTCCTGATGTGCCCACTGCTTCTCTAGTTTCTCTCCCTCCGTGGGGCAAAGGCCAGGACACCATGGCGTCCACCTGGAAATCAAGACCACGAGGACGAAACAATCACTGTCACGGACTCACAGACTGTTAAGTCGTGGTGTGACATTAGACACGAGCTGACCTAACATTCCCATTTTACAGATGAGGAAACAGGTCCAGAGACCGAAAGTGATTGCTCTAGAATCACACTGCTGGTTCGTGGCCATACTGAAATCAAAGCCCACGCTTTTGGACTTCCAGGCAATTATTATTTCCAACATACGGATTCACCCCCTGATTCTGTTTTGTACTTTGGGTTCAGACCACAGAAATAGGCTTGGTTTTTTTTGAACCTAGCATTGTAGCATTACAAACCAAACACTTTAAACTCCTCAAAAAGTTTTTACAGTGAGGGTCTTATCTAACCACAAAGCAATGTTTCCAGGTGAATGAAGTTATAATAGTACTTTCGCCATATAGGCTGGGAAACAGGCCAGAAAGAGTTGTTTTAAGTCACCACAAAGATGTACCAAAGTGAGAAGGGTTGGTGTTTTCTGACTTCTTAGCCAGTACTTCTACGAGACTCTGCTCCAGTTAGGCATGGTTACTCAGGGACAAGTAGCTAACCACTGATACTGCCCCAGATCGCCCTTCCAGAAGAGAGGCCTGGACACACAACCAGCCCTGGCACTGCATTTTAGGGTCTCCTCTGTCAAGCCACTGGTTCCCCGAAGTTCGTCTTTGAGAAGCCATTTTTCCCCTTTCGTCTTTCCTTTCTTCTCTTTCTCTTTTCACTGCCTCCTCACCCAGCTTCTCCAGATCCTTAGGGGAAAGCCTTCTACTTGTTGATTCCCACCCCCCAGTTAGATGTGTTCGTGAAAAGTGGTAGCTGGATCGCACATGGCTGACTGTACAGTTCAAGTCCCAGACTCAGCAGCTTGGAAAACATACCAGGTGCTTGTGCGTGCATGCCCAAAATCCTGAGAGGAGAATGGAGAAGCAACTGCTTCATGGTCATCCCCCCTGAGATTCTCTCTCTCTCTCTCTCTTTCTCTCTCTCCAGTGAGTGCAAACACCTGGATGCCTCTCCTATAGCTGACAGAGGAGCAGGGGAGCCTCTAGCACCCTTGCAAGCCTCAAGGTGTTCACCAGGAAGGCTGGCCATAGTCAGAGCAGTCTCCTGCCACCTGCCTTGGCCTCTGTGCTCTGAACAAGGACCTTGCTCAGACCCTTACACACAGACAAGCAGTGGGTCTCAAACCTCAGAGAGATCGGACTCACTCAGAGGGTTTGATACGCACCGATTGTAGGGCCCTGACCTAAGTATTTCTGACCCAGAAGGTCTGGGATGGGCCTGTGACTTGCTTTTTAGGTTCCTAAGTGGTACTGGCACTGCTGGTCCAGGAACCACACTTTGAAAACCTCAGTGATAAAGGACACAGTATATACCATCTACAGGCCATGGGGCTGGCGAACCGGGAAGGTCAGAGAAATGGAAGGGAGGGTGGGGGCTG
>NW_006159534.1:2988068-2988382 GCF_000334495.1 Tupaia belangeri chinensis | reverse complement strand
AAATTTGACCAGAGAGAGACAGAGGTTGAGAGTGAGAGAAAGAGGAAGTGAGAAAGCAAGCCACCAGATTCAGGACTCGAACCCCGGTTGGCCGTGTGGGAGTGTCCAGCGCCTTAACCACCACACCACCTGCTGTTCCCCTCCCCTGACTATTTTGATGCTCGTCCCCTGGTACGCATCTTGGTTTGGGAATGTGGCACCTAGTGATGAAAGCCCCTGGATACTTAGCTGATGGTTCTCTCACTGCCTGTCTCCCTCCCAGTCTTTACCCCCCCCCTCCTCCTCTCCCCTCCTCCCGGGTCTTTGGCTTTCTC
>NW_006159534.1:2976681-2985398 GCF_000334495.1 Tupaia belangeri chinensis | reverse complement strand
GTGCCAGAGCCGCTGCACGGACCTGCCTATGCCGGCGTGTGCATCCCCTGACTATTTTTTTTATAATTATTTATTTTATTTTATTCATTTATTTTTATTAAATTTGACCAGAGAGAGACAGAGGTTGAGAGTGAGAGAAAGAGGAAGTGAGAAAGCAAGCCACCAGATTCAGGACTCGAACCCCGGTTGGCCGTGTGGGAGTGTCCAGCGCCTTAACCACCACACCACCTGCTGGTCCCCTCCCCTGACTATTTTGATGCTCGTCCCCTGGTACGCATCTTGGTTTGGGAATGTGGCACCTAGTGATGAAAGCCCCTGGATACTTAGCTGATGGTTCTCTCACTGCCTGTCTCCCTCCCAGTCTTTACCCCCCCCCTCCTCCTCTCCCCTCCTCCCGGATCTTTGGCTTGCTCAGCTCCTGCCCCCACAGAGAGCAGCTGGCTAGGGAACCGGAAGGAGGCCTGGCACAGGCAGCAGCTTGCTGAGCAGCAGGTCTCTAAGCACTCCTGATTCCAAGGCGTAGAGAGACCCAAGGGTGTTTGCAGGAAGGAGCTCAGAGATTGGGACATGGTGGCCAGGTGGCCACCAATGGAAAGGAAGTCTCTGGGCAGGGACAGGAAGAAGGAAGAGTCGAGGGCCCAGCCAGGTCCTGATCTCTGCTGGAAGGGCAGCAGTCTAGTGTCTCGGAGGTGGGCTAGCATGGCGCTGGGTGAAGGGATCACCTCTGAGAGGGGGGCCACCCAGTCATTCACCCTGTTCCTAACCTGCCCTCCCCATGGTTGTCTTAGGTGATGGAGGCTGCAGAGGAGAAAGACAATCCCTCTGTAAATCTGCCCCCAGCCAGTGGCTGAGGCTGCCAGGGAGGCCAGGAAGCTGCTCAAGCCATAGCAATTAAATGCCAAGAAAGCAGACCCAGCCCTCCTGAGTCATTTCCCAAGAGCGTTCTAGTAGCCGATGGGCTTAATGTGCTCAGAACCTGCCTTACCTGTAGGCTGAGGAGGCACACAGTGTATAAGAGGGAGCCAGGCAGAACCCCCACCCCCAAATTCCTCTCCCATCTCCCATAGGAAGACCAGAAATCATCCTTACTTAGGAGGATGCCATCTGGGAGTGGCTGCGGGCTTAGTAAAAAAAAGTTGAAAGTTGCCGTCCCAGCCCCGCCTTGAAGAGGCCTTATACCAGGGCACCAGGAGGACATCGCAGGTATGGTACCTTGGCCCTGTGAGCAACAGGCCTCCTCCCTGCCTTCATATCCTCCACACCCTGGCTTCTTCCCGCCTCCCACCTGTCAGGCATGTTGCAAGATTCTGTTGACCAATGTTTACAGAATGCTCCAAAGAATGATCCCGTTGCCAAATCCCTGAGTCATCTGGCCTAGTCACCCTTTGCTCCTCTGGTCCGGCTTTCCACCGGAGCAGAGATCACACCCAGCAACGTTCGTTCACAAGGCCTCAGGAGCTGGGAGGCCACGCGGGCTTCCTAGGCCTGCCTTTTTACAGAAACAGGCAGAAGGAAGGCCAGAAGCCTTCAGCGAGTGTCTGACACAGGAGCTGAATGAAGCGAGTGCAGGGACTGGGTGGACACACTCACACACACCCGTGATCAAATAGCGTAAACCTCATGTGAGAGGCATCACAATGCCACTTCTCAGCAGAGGAAGCAGAAGCAGAGAGCTTAAATGATTTGACCCAAAGGCAGAGTTAGTACGTAGCAGAGCCAGGAGCGGAATCTAGCTGTCTTCGCCTGGGTTCCTCCAAAAGCAGCACCAGAGACAGGCTTATGTGCAAGGCGTGCATTTGGGCATGGGATCTAGGAGGCAGAAACAGGAAAGAGGAGTCCCTGTGAGGCCGCCCATGTCTGAGGGCCGACCAGCTACCCAGTCCTATGGGACTATCTGTGGAAACTCAGAAATACATCTCAGGGTAATTCAGCAGGGGAGAAAAGGGAAAAGCCATTGGCTCTGGTTCCCCACTGGTCAGGAGTTGCCCACAACGCCTCTGTCCTCGAATGTCCACATGCATGAGCTGGGACTCCTGCACAGAGCGGCCATGGTAGCAGAGCTGGGCACAGGTTCCGGGCAGAGAAGACACAGAGAAATTGTGGCCTGAACGCAGGCCCACTGCAACTTCCCACCACACCACCCTAGGCATGCTGAGTTACTAAAACAAGGTCACTAGGGTGCCCAGAGGAAGAGCTGGGTGTGAATCACATCCCAGGACTTCCACGCATTCACTCAACAAACATCACAGACTCTCTATTGACACTGGGGTTAAGCAGTGAAGAAGGAAGACATGATCCTTGCTTTCATGGAGCTTAAACTCTAGTGGGGGTGGAGCAACATGGATAATTAACTAAATAAATAAACAAGGGTTGACTCCATGCCAGGCACTGGACTAAGTACTGGGAAGTCCCAGAAGAAATTGTTTCCTTGTTAGGGAAACAAAGGAGCAGTGTCACAACCTAATATGGTGACTGCTGTGACTGGAATTTGCACACACTCCTCGGGGAGAACAGAGAAAGGCAATCTTACTCCAGACAGGGGAGCTGGGGGACATCAGGGAAGGCTTTCTGGAAAAGATGAAACACAAGCTCTTTAGAAGGCCTCCTAGAAGCAGCCAGGCATCTTTGGATTGAGGGAAGAAAAGGATATAGTCTAGGGCGACTCGGAGGAAAGAGAGTATCCACGCTCTGGAAAATGGTTACACCTCCATGTGAGTAACAGGTCTAAATATGCTGGAGAGAGCGGACCACAAAGCCTTGAGTACCTAATGCTAGAGGATTTGGTTTTAATGCTGAAAGCGAAGGTGAGCCTCCTTTAGTCCTCTAAGCCCTTAGCTCTTGAACTTCTCAGCCAGGGTTGACAAGAAAGCCAACAGTCCAACACAGAGGTGGACAGCTGGAAGACGGTGTGCAGGAAGGCTCAAAGGGAAGCCCAAAGGCTTTGACTAGCCCAGAACGGCTGGACCTGAGTTGCCGGGATTACCTGTCCATAGCTTAAGTCTGAAAACATGATGAGGCACAGTGGGCCCAGGAACTCACGCTCACTCTGCCTGGTGTGCGAGGAATAAGAGCCGCTCCACTGAGGTTGAAGGGTCTCTCCCCGCTTCTGACTCAGCCCTTCCCTTGCACAGCCTTGATCTCTGCAAGCTGAATTCCAAGGGCTGCCTCCCAGGTGTCCTGACACTGGGGACCCTGAGTTCATTTGGCTTGCATATAATACCTGCCAGGGCTTTCCAGCTGAATGCCACCAGCAGGAGCAACCAGAAAAGCTACTGGCATCTGGCTGCCTCTCTCACGGAGGCCCATCACATCCATCATCCAGGCAAAAGAAGAGCTTCCTGCCGCTCACAACCACATCCCGCAATCCCCCTGCAGAGCCCTTGTCAAACTGAGCCCCCAGCTTCTGCTCATTCTTCAAAGCACAGAACCCTGAGAAGCTCTGAATATAGACAAGAGCAAACCTCCCAGAAGCAGCCTTCCTCTTCTCAAATCCAAAGTAGAATGCAATCCCACTCCAGCACCCATCTACCCGAGAGAGGTTCTCTAATGACCAAGGCCACAATCAGGGGCCCTGAAGCTCCAAATTCAGAGGTGGCTAAGCACCTCTAGGCTGCAGCCAGAACCCAGGGCAGCTCCAGGAATGAAGTGAGAATAGCAAAGGTTTCTAACCCTGACCTTGGTGTTTGAACTCTTGATCTGTCTATTCCCCACGTAAAATTCCCTCATCCTAGATCTCATTCCAAAAGCTCCTGGTCTGTGCTGGTGGCCCTCTTCTGTGCCTGCTGGCCTGCTCCTTATGGCAGGTGGCAATTCACAGGGGCACCATCCCACAGAGGCAGCATTCGCATTCTGATGAGGACCGAAGATCATGCCTCCAAACCAGACCAGTGTCCCAAAGAAGCTGCAGCTAGTAGGAGTCATAGTAGGGGCATGTGAGTGCCCCCACACACATAGACCCTAAAAACTACACCCAGGTCCTTCCCAAACTACAAGAAATGATCCTCTGGAGGACATTCTGGACCTAAGATGCTGAGAGTGTCCATGGTGACAAAGGGAGGATTCCAGGATACACACAGACATTAACCAGCAGAGATTTCCATTCCCAAGTATGCTGGGGACATGAACAGCCTACTGAGCTGATTTCCTGAACAGAGAAGCCCATGAGAATCCTTGAGAGGGTCCCCCTACTTCTCCAGACATTCATCATTCTGCAGTGGTCCCCTCTGCTGCCTGCTCCCTCACCCCGCCTTTGCTTTCTCTGCCTTACAAGTGCTGAGTCCCTACAAATGCATGCACTCTTCCTGATGGGGATGCTGAGCACCAGCCAAGCAAGGCATTCTTGGGGTGTAGAGGGACTCCTCTTTCCAAAGATGGAGAGCTGGGCCCAGAGCTGACTCCAGGCTGCCCAAGCGCCGGGGTCTTATCCTCGTTCACAGAGGCCATGGTGAGCCCCACCTGCTCCATCCCGTAGCTCTTACCAGGAGCCAACAAAACAGATCTGTCTTCATAAGTCCAGGCCCTCCAACTGACACATCTCATCTTTTAAAAGGACCATGAGAGATTAAACCTCCCAGTCTCTTCTTGGATTTCAGTGACAGATTTTGCTGATTCACCTCATTAACTCCTCCTACAGGGGCCCATTCATTTCCCCTTCATTTTCCTCCCGATTCTCGTTCCTGTCCCCAACCCAGCACATCCTGCCGGGGTGGGCTCTATCCTCACTCAGTATTTGCCCTTGCAGACATGATTCCACTCACTCTGCCCTTCTCGCTGGATTAATATGATTTCTCTTTTCTGCTCCTCTCTTAGAGATCAAAGCCAGACAGCCCCTGAAAATCTCCGAACCCAGGATCTCAGGAAGAAACAAAGCACAGGGCAATGGTCTAAGAGGATGCTGACCGTCTGGGCTTTGACTGCAGAGTATGGGGAGATAGGACCCCTCTGTCTGGCCTAGACCCTTCCTGCCTCCCTTTACTCCAGGCGTCAGTGGCTCCTACAAAGGTCGTACATGCCTCTCCGTCCACATCTCTGGACCACCCACGGTGAGTCTCCCAACCAGCAGCACAAAGCACGCGTGCAATATCTGATGAATGGAATCCCTCGTAGAGCTTGAGCTGTATACCCCACGCTGCCTAGGAGCATCAGTATATTTCAAAATGGCAGAATCTTGACATTAGAGGGGACTGTGGGGACATCAGTCCCCTTCCCCCAGCACAAGAAGCTGCCCTGCAGACTTTCTGTTGGTGGATTCTAGCCTAGGCTTCTCAGCTATGTCCACATCGATGAATGTCTAAGGAAGCCCAGCTCCTCTCATGGCTGAGATCTTAGTGCATGGGAAAATCCTTTCTCCTATTTGCCAGAAATCCACCCTCCCCACCTCTGCATCCCACACTCCCCCACACAATGACCACAGAACTGTTCACAGGGCTTGTGTTTTCTGGGAGAGTATAAGCTCCCTGAGATCTGCCAACTCCGTGCCCTGAGGAAGTGCCCAGGGCAACCTGACTGGCCTGTCAGACTACTGAGTGAAGATGGCAGCAAATTCCCTCTAGAGTAACATGTTCCCCGGGGAAAGTGAGACAGTGGGGAAGGAAGCCAATCCCCACAGCTCTGCTCATACTTGTCCCAACTCCACACAACCAGGTGCCCACCCCTTCCACCTCCCTCCAACAACACAGCATGTTGGAACAAAAGGATCCTAAGTTGTCTGGCCCCTACTAACCCCCACACTATCCAGCACAGTCAAAATGATGACGACACTCTGTCCCACTCTCTCCTCAGGAGTACAAAGACGAGAAAAGCAAAAACCCACTCCCTCTGGCTTCTGATCAGTGCTCATGACAGTTAACTGACCCAGAAAAGGGAATACAAAACAGCAGGTTAACTTTGGACTAGGTTTCAGACAAGGTCTTCCAAAACGCGGGCCAATTTTTTTTATCCTGGCGCTTTCAAAGAACAAGGTGATGCCAATGGAGTCAGAAACCTGGCTGACTATTTTCTAAGTATTTGGGTATTAAGTGAAGGATGATTTAAAAATACACAGCATTGCGGGACCAGCAGTTAGCATAATGGCTATGTTGCTGGACTCCACATAGTCGACTGTGGTTCGCGTCCCGGACCCAGTGGCTTAAACTCACGTCAGGCGCATGTGTGCCCAAGATCCCGAGAGGAGAATGGAGGAGAAGGGATTGCAGTGTGGCCATCCCCCCGGGGGGTGATTTCTTGCTTACTGTCTCTATGTCTCTCTCTGTCTTTCTGGCGAGTGCATGCGCCCTATAGCAAAAACCTCTCAAAAAAAAAAAAAAAGATACACAACACTGGAACCAGCAGATGGTATAATGTCTATGTCGCTGGACTCTCTTGTAGTCAACCATGGTTCGAGTCCTGGACCCAGTGGCTTAAACTCATGCCAGATGCGTATGTGTGCGTGCCCAAGATTCCGAGAGGAGAATGGAGGAGAAGGGATTACAGTGTGGCCATCCCCCCAAGGGGGGTGATTTCTCACTTTCTGTCTTTCTGTTTCTCTGTCTCTGTCTTTTTAGTGAGTGCACGTGCCCTATAGCAAAAACCTCTCCAAAACAAAAAAAAGAAAAGAAAAATAAAGATACACAGCACAACAACCTTCAAACCCTTCTAGTCTATAATCGTGCATCTTTGGTACTAGAACACAGGCCTAGAACTGACCAAAGCACTTCTTTGCCTGAGTTCCTTTGGCCTGGGCCTAGGCCAAAGAGTAGAGCGAATATTGGAGAATAATAATGATTGAGAGTAATATGTATTCTCTAAAAGGCTGAGTTTTAAGGTTAGTAGGTAAAGGGCCAGCGGATGGTGTGGTCGTTAAGGCACTGAACTCCCATCAGGCCAACTGCAGTTCAACTCCTTGACCTGGCAGCTTGGAAATCATGCCGGACACATGTGCAAGCATGCCCCAAATTCCAGGAGGCAAATGGAGAAGGGATTGCATTGTGGTCATTCCCCGGGGGGTGATTTTTCACTTGTCTTCTCACTGCCTCTGTCTCTCTCCAGTGAGTGCACACATCCTATGGCAAAAAAAAAAAAAAAAAAAACTTTAAAAAATATGTGTGAAAGAGACCAAGTAGGGGTGACAATAAAGGTCGTGATAAAGTTGTGTACGTGAGAGCTCTTTCTAAACTAAAGCCCTGTGTAAATGTGAAGTGTCACAGAGTGTAAGAGCAGATGCCCCTGGAGAAGCCCTCACCTGAGGCACACTTCTACTCAGGGGTTTTATTTCTTCTTTTCTTTTTGAAAAACAGCAAGATGAACGCTGACTTTGTTAGACAGAAACAGCAGCAAAAGAAAATGGACGCCTTAAAAACCTAAGAGCTTAAGTCTGCAGCTTATATTAAATTCTGCCCACCTCCCTTAATATGCCACCCAAACCTGCACCCCCTCCAGGCTCAAGCAGAGTCCCAGCTGGCATTCTGGTAGATGCAGCAGAACCTGGGTTCTGGGATGGCCTTGGGCTTGACTTTCCAGCGCTGAGAAAGAAAGTAGAACAATGAGACCCCTCCCACCGGATTCCACCTTCCTCTGCTGGCCACTTCCTTCCTTCCCTCCTTTTTCCTTCCCTTCCTGCAGGAGCTACTCTGCCCCACCTTCCCTCCTGGAGAGGCAGACCTGCCCTTTCCTCTCCTAGAGCTGGTGCCAAAGAGATGAACAATGTGGTTGTTTTGGGGGGCGGGGGGAGTGAAGGGCGAGTAGAGGTGGGAAGAGGCCCATGGCATATAACACAAGGCGTGACCAAGGAGAGATGGAATAAGAGACTTTAGTCCTTAAGCTGCATTTCGAGGGACCCTAGCCAATTTCCAGAAGCTTCCTTGAGGGCGCTTCCAAATGCAGAGCCTAAAGGTGACAACCTCAGGAAAACCCCACAGCCCCTACACAGCACCCACATAATGAGATGTCAGAGTGGTGGAGAAAGGGTAGTGGTGTCAGTAAGACACAAAGAAGAGCCATCCATCGAGGTGCCCATTTGCAACCTCTTTTCTGCTGCCCCACAGCCCTGGGAGGAAAAAAAAAAAGGTGCAAAGGAGGCGAAGAACACGAAGTAAGAGACGTCAAGAGTTTCTGGCAGTCTTGAAAAGGCTCAAGACAGAAGGAAGGTCCTGCCAGGGAGAGGACAATAGGAAGTTAACGGGGAACAGAACAATATGCCAGGGGCGCAGTTGCCCTGATCACAAACGCATGAAGCTACCAAAGGAGCCGAAGCGGGGAGGGAAGGTCAATGGAGCTGTGTATAAAGGCAGAGCTTTGGAGAGAGGGCCAAACTGGAGGTGGCGGTCACAAAGGCCGCACTCCAGGAGGCGGCTGCGCGGGGTGGAACGACGGGAGAGACCAGACGAGAGAGGGAAGAAAGGAATCAAAGGGCTCGTCGAGTGAGCGGGGCGCCGAGAGAGCGCGCCCGTGAAGGCCCGGCTTTGTCTGGCGCGGGCGGCGGCGGGGCAGCACGTGCAGCCGGGAGCGCCCTAGGCCGCCTGGCGCCGGAGAAGAGGCACAACGCGCCCCTCCGCTCAGCGGGGACCTCGCGCGGTGGGCCTTGCACCCCAAAGGCGCGCGTTGTCACGGCCCAGGTCGCGCAGACCGCGACTGTCCTTGCGTACCCTAGCGCCCCGGCAGCGCGCCACTGCACCGCCCGGGGGTGGGAAATAACTGCGCCGTTCCCATGGCGACGAGGCAGCGACTCCCGCCCCCGGCCC
>NW_006159534.1:2972250-2976442 GCF_000334495.1 Tupaia belangeri chinensis | reverse complement strand
GGCTGCGAGAGCGGCCGTGCTCGTCCCGCTTTCTCCGCGCTGTCTCTCCCGCCCCGCCTGACCTCCGAGCCCCTAGCAGTCCTCCCCGGATCACCCGCCCTTCCTCCTGGGATGGGAGGAGACCTTGGCAGAGGGTCCGCTGCCTGCGTGGCCAGATGAAAGAGGGGCCGGGGAAATAAGGCCCTTCCTGCCCGAGGGAGGGCCGGGGCCAGAGGAAACGGGAAGAGTACCGTGGCGGCCCTGGGCTGCAGCCGGATCGCTGTTGGGAGCCGGGGTCGTGCTGACCAAGGAAGCCCCCACCCCACCTCCCGACGGCGTGCAGTGCTGCAGAAACGGGTCGCAGTTTCATCCTGCTTGGGGGTGCTGCCCCTCACCCTGGAAGGGGGGTTGTTTGGCCCTCACACTTTTTCGTGTGTTGGTTGTGGTGAGAGGGGAGTAGTGCAGGTCCCTGGAAGAGTGTCGTCGGGTCACAAGTGAGACGTTCTGGACAGGGTGGTTGTGAGGGTAGAGAGGAGAGAGGTAGAGAGAGCTCCATTTATACCTGCCCTCCCAAGGGGCAGAGTCTGCACCTGCCTGACTTGGAACGTGAGCAGCCTTGCAGAGGTCAGGTTATATAGAAGGTTCTAAACTAATGTGTAGTGAAGGGATAGGATTAAAAGCGGATAGTGCCAGTTCAGTTGTCCTGGATAGGCAGGGCATCCCAAAGAAATGAATCAAGGTGTACAGGGCCCTTTCAAAGTTGGTTCCAAATCCAGAGAACATAATAAAACGTTAATAGCATTCGAAAAGCCCTTTCCTCTAAGAATGTTACCTCAATTCCATACATACGTTCTATTTCAGTCTCTGTAAAAGCCCAGAGCAGGAAGGCAGCCATCATACCGGGGAAACTAGTGAAGAGACTCAGCTGTAGTCATAGCAGAGGGACTTGGAGTTTAGGCCTCACCAGCTCCAACAGCTGTGTTACCTTTGAAGCAGGTTCCTTGGTATGATGCAGAGCGTGGAGATGTTCAGTTAGAGGATCTAGGCTTTGGACTTGACCACTTAGGCTGTTGCCTTGTTTTTGAAATGGTGGTTGTGGAAATCAGGTAACAATACTATTCTTCATAAGCCAGATGATATTTGATACAAATACGTAAGTATTGGGACATCTACAAATTGGTATACAAGTCAGGATTCATAACTATAGCTGTACAGTTAGGGGACTGAGGTGCAGATATGGAAGCTGGGGGTGTGGGGTTGGGACCAAGGGGTTCTGTGTGCTGATGAATCTTTAATATCGTTTGGTCTGAATTGCATCCTTCCCCCTTCTCTAACTCACATGTCAGAGTCCTAACCCTAATGTAGGGTCACTGTGTCTGGAGACAGGGTCTTTAGGAGATAATTAAAGTTAAGTGAGAGCACAGCAGGAAGGAATCTAGGAGCCAGGAAGAGGGTCCACAGCAGAACCCAACCATGCTGGCACTCTGACCTCAGGTGTCCAGCCTCCAGAACTGTGGGAAAATAGGGACTGGCAGGTGGTATGGTGGTTAAGAGTGCTGGACTCTCATACGGCTGACTATGGTTCGAGTCCCGGCACTGGCAGCTTGCTTTCTCACTTTTGCTCTCATTCTTGCTCTGTTCCTCTCTGGTCAAATTTAAAAATAAATAGGGACCAGCAGATGGTATAATAATTACATCGCTGGACTCCCACGTAGTCCCATGGTTCGAGTCCCAGGCCTGGTGGCTTAAAACTCGGGACCAGCAGTTAGCGTGATGGCTATGTCGCTGGACTCCCACGTAGTCAACCGTGGTTCGCATCCCGGACCCGGTGGCTTAAAACTCACGCCGGGCGTGTGTGCGTGCATGCCCAAGATCCTGAGTGGAGGAGAAGGGATTGTGGCGTGGCCATCCCCCCCTGGGGGTTGATTTCTCACTTTCTGTCTCTCTGTCTCTGTCTGTCTGGCGAGCGCACACGTCCTATAGCGAAAACCTGTCAAAAAAAAAAAAAAGACTAAAAAACTCACAACGGGTGTCTGTGCGTGCATGCTCAAGATCCCAAGAAGAGTATAGAAAAGAAGTTAGTGTGGCATGGCCATCCCCCTTGTGGAGGGGCGTGATTTCTCGCTTCCTGTCTCTCCAGCGAGTGAACTCACCCTATATAGCAAAAACCTCTCTACAAAATGTTTTTTAATAAATTTAAAAAAATAAATAAAGTGGGAAAATAGATTTCTACTGCTTGAACCACCCAGTCTGATATTTTGTTACGGCAGCCCAAGCAGACCAAGACAAACGTGTCTTCTCCTGGAGCTAAGCACCCCTCCTAACACCTCCACCACCTGGCGTTTTGTTCAGCACTTCCACGGTTGTCTCGTTTTTAATTTGTAACTGTGAGTTGGAATTGGCAAGATTTATTTTAAAACGAAGAAACTACAACTACAGGAGATTAAACGACTTGGCTGAAAGTCATACAGATTGCCGGTGACCGACCTGGGACTTGAGTCTCCTTAGACAATGCCAAGGTCTGGGCTAGAGTCTGGGGCTAAAAGAAAAATGAGTGGGAAGTGGAGAGGGCACAGCCCGGTGGGAGCAGCAAACAAGGGAACAGAGCACTGCAGCAAGGAGTGTCTGTGACCACTCACTGGGCCAGGGGGCGGGGCGGGGGCAGTCCAGTCAGAGGCAGCCTGGGAAACATGTCTTGTCCGGGGAGCCCCAAGTACTGATGAGGATAGGGTGCAGTGGAGGGAAGGAAGGGGCAGGGATGCCCCAGAGGACTCAGTCGGCCTCCCCAGGGCCCTGGCCAAAGGGGAAAACTGAACTTGGCAATCAAGGCTCAGTCCTTAAGGCCCTAACATGCTGTGCTGAAGGAAAAGCAGAAGTAAACTCTCCAAGTAGGCTCCTAGGGCCCTGCTGTAGTAAATCCGCTTTTGTTTGACCTGAGGCCTCCTAAGGGTTAGGTTATTACAACCCTAACTGTTGTAAGTAAGTGATAATGTGCTTTAATTAGGCCATATGAATTGCACACGGATGGCTTTTTCTAGCAAGGTCCTACCCCTAGTCTGCGTTTTCACAGAATCTCTGGTCTCTAGAGGCACAAAGTCTTACTTAAACAAATACAAGAACATCCCTCACAATAGAAATGCAGATAAGGACATTAATTAATGAAGGGACTAACATCTGTCCCCTGTGAGAGCATTAGCACAAGTTCTTACCAGTTACAGACAGAGAGGAGGATTCATTTATCTTCTGTTTTCTTTATGGGAACAATTTGCATAGTTTTGTTTATCACATCTTTAATCCACTCTGACTTTCAGGGATTTATTAAATCGAATCAAATGCCTTGGGGGTGGGGAACTGTAGTAGTTTGGGTTAGAAACGGGCCAGTAGGGTCACTGGCCCTTAAAGCCCCTGTCCAAGAACCAGAGGCCTGCCCACCTCCCAGGGGCTCTCATTCCGAGCAGCAGGCCAACAGCCAATTTAAGGGCTGGTTCTGGGATTTCGACATCTCTCTGCCTGGGACCAAATGAAAACTATCACCTCTACCTCACTGGAGACCTCATTAGGACTTGAACTCTGGTCTTTGTTCCTTCCCAGCGGGTTCCACACAGTGGAGAAGGGGAGGGCAGGAGGAGGTCGGATGAACCTACAACTCCCAGGGCAGCAGGAGTCCGACAGCCTGGGAGACCTGGGAAGTGAGTAAACAAGCAATTACCAAAAAGAGAGCAGAGAGCCAGGTAACCAGAGAAGGGGCTTAAATGATGTGATTCCAGGGCCTCTCTGAACCCAGGGCTACCTCCTTTTCAAGCCCTCCTCCCACACAACTTCTCAGGGTTAATTTCACCACCTTCTGTCTGTATTCCAAGTGAAATTCTACCCCCAATGGAAGCAAGGTCCCAGGGGCGAAGGCAGAAGGTTAGATTCTGGCTAGATTCTTCTTGGCTTGGCCATTGTCTGGTATCTTTACTGCTCTAGGTCTAGACTGTGCTATGGAGAAAGAATCAGATGGTGCTGTGTCCTCCCTGCACAGCTACCCCTTGGAATCCTTTTGGGGGAAGAGGAGCTTAGGAAGAACGAGGTGACTCAGAATTTGCTCCTGAGAACCTGAAGCAGGAGCCCAGCTGGGCTGCAGGAAGTGACAGAAACCTCACATTCTTCTCTCTCTCTTGGCTTGCAAGCTCCCTCCTGCCTACTGCCTCTAGGCTAGTCCACCCCCCCC
>NW_006159534.1:2969015-2971867 GCF_000334495.1 Tupaia belangeri chinensis | reverse complement strand
ACACACACTTTTTGTTTGTCTTTCTTTCTTTTTCTTTTCTTTCTTTCTTTCTTTCTTTCTTTCTTTCTTTCTTTCTTTCTTTTTTTAAACTTTCTCTGGTTCTGCTGATAGTAAAAATGCAGATCCTGGAAGGGAAGGGCTTCTACACAGATAAGATAAAGGTCCAGCACTTATCTTCAAAGAGTTTACAACTTTGTGGGAAGGGAGAGGTGAAAGGACTTTGAGGAAATTAAAAAAGATGTATGTACATAAATAACAACACAGGGCACTGTACAGGAGATGCCTCAGCAGATGGGTTCTGCGGCTACTAGCCTGCTTTTCTCCCTGATCACCCATCTTTGCTCTTCATCCACTCCCAGTCCTGCCTCCGCATTACAGCCTGTGATGGATCTATCTGAAAGCGCATCTCACTGGGTCTCACGCCAGCTGAAAAGCCTTTCTTGGCTTCTTCATCTTTTAAGATGAAATGCAACCCCTTAGTGTGGCATGCCCTACTCTTTTGTGGACTGACCCCTCTGAATCCTTAGAGCCACGCCCAGCTCTACTGACATGCTCCAACTGGAACAATGTATTTGTGCCCTCCAGCCACTACCAGCTCTCTGGCCTCAGGGCCTTTGCACATGCAGCCCTAACTGCCAGGAATGGTTTCCCTCTTAGTTCCAACTTGACTCCCAATTTGTCTTTTGGGATTCAGCAGAGACACAACCTCCTACTCCTAGGAACCCTTCCCTGCTGCTACATGGTGTAAGCACTCCTCATCAATATTCCTAGATCACCATAGTGAATCTGAATCAGAATGATCAGTTTTTCATCCTTCTCCCCTCTAGACCCCAAGTTCCATACTCCTCCGTGTGCTCAATGCCTGGCACAGAGTAACAACAAATGATGGTTGAATGAAAGGCTGAATGGCAGGCAGAGGAGTTTGCAGAGAATACAGGAAGTCATTAGAGGCTTCTGAGTCAGAGATTGATAACATCACCCAAACTGTACAGTAAGATGAGTAACCTGTTAGTTACAGGGTAGGGCTGGGGGAGTGGAGGGCTGAGGCAGAGGGGAAAACAGACTGAAGTCGTGTTTGAAGTCAAGAACGAAGAGGTAACAGTGGGAATTGGAAAGCAGAATGGAAACGAGCTGTATTGTGGGTAACGCTGTGCGCTTAGCGAATGTTTGAATGTGTTGGCAAGAGAGACGGGGGTCAGGTGAGGCCGATATTGGCAACCCTGGGGCCTGGGCAGGAATGTGAGAGGAAGAACCAGACAAAAGTCAGGAGATGGCACTATAGCCAGATAGCAGTGGGGAATCTGTGAGAGGAGAGGATCTGTTTGTTTTTAGAAATAGCTTCAGCTAATTAGGACAGAAAGCTAACAGTCTGGAGGAAGTCGGAGCTCTGGGTTGAGTTTTGTCTCTGGGTGGTCTAGGCGTGCAAAAACTAACAAGTTAGGGCCTCACCTTATTCTTTCAGAAGACTGGGACAAAGGTCCAACACTGCTGCTTTGAAATCACTCTTGCAGCTTTAGCACGGAATGATCCCAGCACCAAGTAGAGCTATGGATTCTTTTGCATTTGTCCCCCTGGTGTTTCAGAGGACTTCACTGGAGGGGACTGCGTTTCTCCCTCTCGACAGGACTATGTTTTATCCAGCACACTGCAGCTCAGTCCATTACCTTTTCCTACTTCTCACATCCTTCCTGTTTTCTGACTCTGCGTTTATTTTAGTTTCGAGTTTCTCTTTAAGTCATCACAGACATCTGTCTCTCTTGCCTTCTCCATCCGTCCACACGCTCTCTTCTCCCACTCGTCAGTTTCATCTCCTACCCTCTCCAAAGTTGCCTTAAGAGACCTGAAAGTGCTTGGCTTACCTCCCTCTTCTCAGCATCCGGAGCCTTCGTTGGACATGTCTCAACCTGTTTTCAGCCTCAGACTAATCCTCCATAACACTGAAAATGACAGATGAGGTCAGACGTGGTGGGGAGGGAAGGAAGAGAACATTTCTTACCCAGGAAACCACGCTCATTCATAACTGGCTTTCCAAATGAGAACAGACTACAGGACTGTGCACGGTGTGTGTGTGTGTGTGTGTGTGTGTGTGTGTAGTGTGCCCACACGCACGCGTACGCACGCATGTGAGAGAGAAGAGCGTGCATGTGTGTTTTCTGCTGGCAAGAATACCAAATCCTGCTTTCCTCGTAGCACACACTTGGATTCCAATATGTTTGAAACTCCTAACGTATAAAGGGAATGAAGCATCAGAAACCTCTATCTTTAGCTGGCGGCACCAGGGTTTCGGGAGTGATCCTTTTATTCTCCAGGATCTTCTAGCAGTGTGCTCCCTTGCCGACTGTACTGCTGGAGTTTAAGCTGCAAGGGTCTTCGTGGGCTGGGGGTGAGGAAAGAGCATGGGCTGCTGATACTAACAAGGTCCCTGGAGTGATTCTGCAGTGTCTCTGCTCTCTTTATATTTAACAGGGGAAGGAAAAGAGAGCGTTCATTCCTCCAGATAAGAGACACATATTTAGGAGTTTATATATTCAAACCCCACTCGCCCTCAACATCTATTTCTGTGCCTACTGGGTTCGCCTCAAGACGTGCATGGGTTCTTTCACTTGACCCAAGGTCCTTTGCAGCTGTCATCCTGGTTACCCCTAGCCGTTTTGGGGCCAATTTTCTTTTCTTGACAGAGAGATAGAAAGCGAAAAATCACCCCCCAGTGGGGATGGTCACGCCGCAATCCCTTCTCCTCCATTCTCCTCTCGGGATCCTGGACACGCACGCACATGCGCCCGGCATGAGTTTTAAGCCACCAGGTCCGGGACGCGAACCGCCGGCGACTACGTGGGAGTGCCCACGACGCG
>NW_006159534.1:2964202-2968753 GCF_000334495.1 Tupaia belangeri chinensis | reverse complement strand
GTCACGCCGCAATCCCTTCTCCTCCATTCTCCTCTCGGGATCCTGGACACGCACGCACATGCGCCCGGCATGAGTTTTAAGCCACCAGGTCCGGGACGCGAACCGCGGTCGACTACGTGGGAGTCCCGCGACATAGCCATTATGCTAACTGCAGGTTCCCGGGGCCAATTTTCTTGAGAAGGGGCTACAGTCAGAGCCTCCACACCCCTCTCCACTCCCTTTACAATCTGGTTTTCTATCTTTTACTAGAACATTTGTCAAAATTCACCAATGATGGGACCAGCAGTTAGCTCGTAAGTTAGCATAATGGCTATGTCGCTGAACTCCCATGTAGTCAACTGCAGTTCAAGTCCCGGATCCAGTGGCTTAAACTCACGCCAGGCGCATGTGTGTGCGTGCCCAAGATCCCGAGAGGAGAATGGAGGAGTTCGGGGGTGATTTTTCGCTGTCTCTCTATCTCTCTCTTTCTGGCAAGCATATGTGCCCTATAGCAAAAACCTCTTCAAAAAAAGAAAAAAAAATCACCAATGATAAGTTTTAGTTCAATGACCTTTTCTTTTTTCATGATAGGGAAAGTGCATAAGTGAGAACAAGGTTGAGGGGGACAACCTCCACAGGGCCTAGTCACTCCATTACCCCTCTCCTCTGATCCCCCCCAATGCCCACTGGCTTTTGGGTATTTGCATATGTGCCTAGGGTTTTTGAGCCAACCAGGCCAGGGATTTGAACTGGGGTCACCTTGTGGGGCCCAGCTTCTCTCATGCAGTGCGTTACCTCTGTGCTATGGAGCCAAAGCCAGCCCTCAGTGGCATTTCCTTTGTTCCCCCTTGACTTTTCTGTAGCCTATCTCCCTTGGCAGTAGCCTGGCTCTGCTCATGTCCCCTTTCACAGTACCCTCTTACTCCACCAGCCCCTCCTTCCAGGCTTCCTCATCCTTCAGTCTTAGCTTTCAGCCCTTCTGTCTTCCCTGGAGAGTTTCTTTATTCTCACAGATTTAAGGACCGTCTCTAAACTTAATCATGCGCCCCTGGGGAGCCACGTGTGAACAGGCCCAGAAGCCTGCAGGACAGTTACCAAAACTGAAGATAGTTCAACAAGGTTGGAGGCAGCCTGTGAGAGAAGAAGGGCAAGAGGGAGCTAGGCCTCCAGGGACCTAAAGCTGAGAAACTCACATCCAATCCCCAGGCCAGTGGAAAGAGCTATTTTTTAAGCATCAACGTGAACATCAATCACCTAGGGCTTCTTGCATATTCAGCAAGTCTGGAGTGGAGCCTGAGACTGCATTTTTAGTGAAGTCCTAGAGGATACCTGTACTGCTGGTCCTCGGATCGTACTTTTTTTTTTTTTTTTGGAGAGATCTTCACTGTAGGGCGCATGCGCTCGCCAGACAGACAGAGAGAGACATAGACACAGAAAGCGAGAAATCACCCCCCCAGGGGGGATGGTCACACCGCAATCCCTTCTCCTCCATTCTCCTCTCGGGATCTTGGGCACGCACGCACACGCGCCCGGTGTGAGTTTTAAGCCACCGGGTCCAGGACACGAACCGCGGTCGACTACGTGGGAGTCCAGCGACATAGCCATTACGCTAACTGTTGGTTCCCCTCGGACCGTACTTTGAGAAGCAAACCCTAGACCACATTTATTGACCTACTACCAGATTTTCTAGGGTTTTCCATGTTGTCTGCATCTCATCTAGAATATCATCACTGGGCAGGCAAGAACCCATTGTCTGCATCTTTGTATTCTCCATGGATGAATTCCTTCTGAATCGATGAGGCCCAGGGCTGAGTTATTTGTATCTTTTAGCCTTGCTTTAAAATCCTAATTTACAATTGTGAGGCAAGTGGATAGTTTCTAACTATAAACAGAAGCCAAGAAAAGGAAAGACTTTCCAAGCAGTGATTCACATTTTTCAGTTCTGGTTCACAGTCCCTTGCTCAGAGGGGTCTCCAAGAACCAGTTCGGGATGAATTCTAACCCGACCTTTGCTTGGGTGCCAGTGACCAGTCAAGACCACCTACTACTCACTCTCTGGACCTCATTGATTGTTTCCTGCCCAAAGAGGAGACTCTCCCATCTCTGCCTCCCTCTCTTCTGCCAGCATTCAGGGGCCTGAAGGAGCTGCAAGCTCCAGGGGAGGAGGCCGGATGCCTGCTGCTGAGGTGACTGAGAGGCTGGGAAGCAGACAGCTGGGCTGCCTGCACGCCAGGACTGCCCCCACACCGCAGCCCACAGCTGCTGTCCTAGTGAGACCAGGAGCGCCTTTCCAAGGCATTTTGAGGAGAGAGTGGGGTGAGGGCAGAAACCCACAGAAATGGCAGAGCAGTAACAACCCTAGCATAGCATCCCATGTGCCTCAACTGCAGCTTCTGAAAGGAATTTTGGCTTTTAGGGATTGCTCCCATGGCCATAAAAATAAAAGCCACTCCAGTCTCAAAAGTAGGTCAGAGAGAGAACGAGAGAGCAAGCTGATAAATGCAGATGCCAAGGCACTTTCACTCTTTTTCCAAACCAAAAATAAAACTTGGAAATTGTCTGAAGAAAACAGGAGGTTGTGGTGCAGCTCAAGAGAAGCCAGGGGAGAAGTGGGTGGGCTGCCCCTGCCCTGAACCCACAGCGGGCCTTCTCCAGCAGGCCTTGACTCGGTGGCAGTTCCTCCTAATGACAGATGACTGTCCCTCACGCCTGCCTCCCCCAGGACAGCATCATACCTCTCTCCCTCACTTCTGCTCACGATCCCAGTGAGTCCTAACTAGCCCCCAGCCCAGCTCCCACTTCACATGGGAAGTCTCTATTAATCAGTCAAAGCCTGGACAGGGCAGACAAGGCAAAGAGGCACTTTGGGATTTCTCCATCGGAGCTGCTCTGTGATTCATTATCTGTTCTGGAAAGTGGCACGCGCGGTTCCCGCAAAGAAATGGGGGTGGAAGTGCTGTGTTGCCATCGGGCCCCCTGACTTGGCTTCTCCTTTCTGCCTCTGGCCAGAAGCCAGGTCAGTCTTCTCGCTGCTGCTCCTGCTTCTAAGATGGTTACTCCCCCACCCACCCTGCTCTTATGATGGACTTAGGGGTCTCGTGAGGCCCAGGGAGAGGACAACTTCCAGCTACCCAGGCCGTGGCTTCGAGTCTCCAGGGACTTTGATCAGGAAGCCCAAATCTTTCCTTCTGAGCAGGCTGTAGCGTTCCCAGTCAAGGCTCTTTCCTGAGCATTCAGACGACCAGTAAATATGAGTGTCCTCAGGAGAGCATGGAGGGAGGGGAGACAGAATGACCAGGATGAGCAAAAATGGAAAGAAACAGCTATAACACTGAAAGAAGAATCTCCCCCCCAAAAGGCAGCATGGCACTAGCTAGAACTGGCCAAGCAGATGTGGACCAGCTTGGAGAAGAACTCTAGCGGATGATACTCTGGATCAGGAAGGGGACCGATACGGAGAGTAGCCAGGAGAAAGCTCCACCGTGGACACCTTCAGTGCTCTGAGAGGGTGCACAGATTGCACAGAAGGAACAGGATGGTTTCTTTCAGCTCAGAGCAAGCACGTTTCCAGCAGCTGCCTGCCCAAAGCTTGAGAGGTGGAATGGATTGAAGAACAAGCAGGTGGGAACATATGGCTGTTGATGCATCTGAGTTCCAAAAGAACTGAAAAGTGCCTGGCCTGGGCATCTGGCAGAATGACTGGGCTGGGGCAGCCTGGCAGGGGCCCAGGGCACAGAGAGAAAGCAGAAGGCGGGGCCGGGCTGACGTGGTGCTAAATGTGTGGGAAGGTGGCAGCTGAGTCTCACCCACATCATGAACCTTAGGGATCTGGCTTACCACGCAGGCTAAGGGGATTCTTATGACCAAGACCCAGCAAACTTTATTATATAAAACTCAAGAAGTCGACTTACTGACAGACATCCAGGCCTGCTTGATGCCAGTCCCCTAAAAGCATCCCCTGCTAGAGAAGCTCCTCTCCTGGGCAGTGATGGTAGCCAGCCCTCCTTCCTGCAGCTTCTCAAGCTGATGGCTAGTAGTCTTCCTCACCTGCCTGAAAGTGGGCAGCACTGGGTGATGGTGGTGGAGGCAATTCTGGATGGAAAGCAGGGGAAGGAGAAGCCCTTTCAGGAATGCAGTCCCAAAGGCTTCTCCTTCTCTGCCTGTAGGATTCCCAAGGTCTGAGGCAAACCCCAGGACACAGTCCAGCAAAGGCACTTTGGGCTATACTCCTCTGGGAGAGAGCAATTACTAGAGAGGGATTTTATTTTTAAAACCCCCATTCCCTGCAGGGTTGGGGGGAGGGAAAAACTGGATCCAGGGAAAAACTGGATCAGGAAGGAGAACTTCAGCTAGATGTGTATCCTTATATGCTTTCTGCTCTTTCAGATTCCTTCTCTACTGCACCCTCAAGAATTGTTACTGAACTCCCAAGGCATGAGTAAGATCACAGCAATTCCTAATGTCAACTCAGCTTCTACTGTTTTTCCTCTCAAGGCTTTCCACAGTATAGGATTTTAAATTTGAACAATGGTTCAAAGGCTGAGAGACAAACTGCTCATTACTGGAAAGAGT
>NW_006159534.1:2959187-2964077 GCF_000334495.1 Tupaia belangeri chinensis | reverse complement strand
AAAATGATGAGAGACAAACTGCTCAGTGCTTGAAAGAGTGCCAGGAATCCCGGGAAGCAGACCTCACTCCCCACCGCAGCACTGCACCTCCCAGTAATGGCTCCTTTCATAGTCACAGGAAGGTTGGGTCAGCGTTTCTTTTCATTCCTGTCTTCTTTCTGGAACTGCTGGGATAAAAGAGAAGCTAGAAGAATAAAAAAATTCACAAACAGGACAAGAATAAAATATTTAGGGCAAGGGATCAGAAATCCTTTGGTTATTCAGTGAACTGAACTAACTCTACTTAAAAAATGAGTATAAGGAAATAACTGTCCATCAAATGCCATGTCACAGTGGGCATTGGCCTTGTGATCTCATCACACAGGCTCTAAGCTAGACTGTCATGTCTAGCAAGCTGAAAAGAGACTCAGACTAACCCAGTGATAAAATAGAGCTGTCATCATTAACTTCATTCTCAATATTTGCCACATCTTTATTCTGGGGAGCAGGACTCAATCCCTCCCACTTATCATCTGCAAAATCCAATCAGTGATGAATGAAAGGGCTATTAGGTACATAGAGAAAACAGTTACTTAGAGGAGCAGTCTGACTTTCCATCACTAGTTCTTTCTCCCAAGTACAGCTGATAGTTTTTGAAAGGGAAGACAAGTTGAAAGTGACTTGGTTGAGAAGTACTACATACTAAAAGTTATCACCTTTGCTCCCCCTTAATATGATCATCTTGGAATACTTGACAAAAAGCACTTTAAACATCTGGCTTTTACAAGGCAGTCAGCAAACTCTCCAGACTAGAGCTAAATGTAATTTAATAAGAGACCATGCCCCCTCCCAGAGTCAAGAAATGGTTAGCTACTAAAAGAATGGCTTGGTGTCTAGCCAAGCTGCTTCTGATATAGTTGGGATAACCCTGTCTTGGCATCAGGAGGGCTCTTGTCCAGGACTTACCAGTGAACATGACTTAAGAAGGATCCTTAGTTCAAGCAATTCAGGCTAAAAATAACTCTCTGTCCTATTTTTTTTTCTTTACTTATCCACAGAAAGCATATGTATATCAACAACTTTGCTCCTTATGAGTTTTCACTCCTGTTTACTCCTCCCTGAAAAGAGAGTTGTTTGATACAATCGGGAAGGTCGGGATTGGTGTGAGACATACAGAACAATACAACCATGCTGGTGGAACAAAGCTTCATGACTGCCAAGTGTCTAGAGATAAACAGAAGAATGAAAGAACTCAGCAGTCACAGATAGGACAATTTAAAAATAGATTCTCTCTTCCCCCTTTCTTACAAATACAATTCTTTGCAGTCTGATTTATACACAGAACCCCCTTCTGCATCAACATAACTAACAATTGAGGGGACTGACAGTAGCACAGCAGTGAAACCTGATGTTCTGTAAAGGCTGACCCACACAAAAAGGTTCCAGGTTCATATCAGGAGACCTCCCAGAGAATGCACGGCCGATGGCCCCAGCTGGCTGAGACAGGAGGTAGATCAGATCGCAGTGGTAGGACCTGCTGGGGTGCTATCTCTCTGTCTCTTGCTCAACGAAGAAATAACATTTGAGTGCTTACTTTGTATGAGGTACTTTACTAAGAGCAAATACTCATTAATTTTCATAACCCTATGAGGTAGGCATGATTATCCCAATTTCACATTTAAAAAACTGAGGAATACAGAAATGAATTACCTTGTCAAGGGTCCCACAGCCGGGTGGCAGGGCCAAAATAAAAAACCTGGGCAGTGTGCCGCCAGAGTCCATGTTCTAACCATTATTCTTTTTTGGGGGGGGGTTGCTATAGGGCGTGTGCGTTCACCAGACAGAGAGAGACAGAGAGACAGAAAGCGAGAAATCACCCACCAGGGGGGATGGCCACACCACAATCCCTTCTCCTCCATTCTCCTCCCGGGATCTTGGGCACGCACGCACATGCGCCCAGTGTGAGTTTTAAGTCACCGGGTCCAGGACATGAACTGCAGTCGACTACATGGGAGTCCAGCGACATAGCCATTATGCTAACTGCCGGTCCCCTAACCATTATTCTATACTGCTCCTGCAACAATTCTGTAACAAAAAAGATAATGATCTTTTTCTAATTTTCTACAAAGCTCTGCCCCTCCGTCAAATACACCAACATACATCCTCTACATTAAGCAGACGCACAGTCCCGTGGTTAAGCTTAATGTGAAATCAAGGATCAACAGGAACTTTAGTCTCATCCAAAACATATTAGATCTCTTAAACACACCAAATGCTACCCACTTTCAAAAATAAAAATGCATTGAGATAGCTATTCAAGCATAATTACTTTCTAGCAACAGGAAATGTTTGCAGAATTAAGGCCCTGGACACCTTCTTCAGTCAGCACTCAATGGATCTTTGGCAGCTGTAACAGAATTTAAGTAGCTCATCTCAAGGAAAAACAAGTCAATTTAACAAGACACTGATTAGAGACTGTTCAGTTCTATGCATATTCCCATACAGTGATAGAGCTTAAAGGAGAAAGTGTCCTATGCTTAAGGAACCACCAAGATTTGCAAAAATATCAAAACACCGGCCTACTCAGCTATGCCAGGCATTCAATTAATAGGGATTTTAAAATAACGAAGGCACTACTTACATGCTCCTTCTGCTCAAAGGCCCTAACTTTTCATTTAAGTGTTTATCCCATTCTTAAATTTCTCCCATCTTTTAAACACCTACTTACTCATTAGTTGTTCAAGACCAGTACCATGTTTTATTAAGTGCTGGCAATAGTATTTTAAGATGTCATTCTCTAATTGGTTCTCTTCTGAAAAAGATTACCAAATATCTTTCAAATATTGGACATTTTGCTTTAATCAAAATGCTCTCATTTAAATACTGTATTTTAGAAAAATCAACAAAGGACTTAGCTGTCATCACCTATGTGTTTACCATGACCAAAACACTGATGTCACCATATGGGTGACAAAAGCAAATCAGGAAGCTTTACTAAATGAGAATTACATTTGCCCAGCTCTCCTTGGCCTCCTTCCTTATCTGATTTGACACATGCAATTTCTCTTGTGCCAATGCATGTAGATATAATTTTTAAAAAACAGAATTTCCATCCAGCCGTTCACTGGAATGCCTAAGTGGACCTGACCATTGGGATGTCAACTTCAGCTTTCCATATCTAAAGTAGGTTACTATCTAAACCTCCCCCCCCCCATTACTAAGCTAAAAGCTGGCCCAAATTATATAGCTTAATAGGACTAAAGTTTTGGTGAAAAACATTTTTGTAGATGGCTAGGGCTCCAAAAGTTGGTGCTTCGAGACTTAATATTAAAGATACCATCAGAGTGGGCTGTAGAAAACTAGACTGGCCTAAACAGACGTTAGGAAAGACAGTTATAGTGGAAGGTTTCAAGAAACTGGCAGATCACCGACATTAGTAGTATTACTATCTAATAGCAGTCGGACTGAGGGGAGCAGCTTAAATGTGTCTCCTGATGCTTGGTGAGGTCAGTGCACACTGTCCTCAGTCCATGAATGACTGATACCAAGAAGCATGCTTTCAGTTTCCTAGCCCACGCTGTAGTCCCTCCTCCCACTTAGCCCCTCCTCCCGCTTCCATCGCCACCCACAACCCAGGCAGGTGATTACAGACAAGGAGGCCATGAAGTTGCTTCAAAATATTTAATACGTGTTAGACACGTAAAGTTACATTTTATACAAAAAAATCAATACAACGAAGGAGAAAATACTGTACAAAAACCTTATCAGCTCCCCCAACCTTTATACAACAAAGACTGGAGTCACCATTATCTACAAAACCATAAGGTCTTTCCACGTGGGGCTTCTGTCTGTAAACTTTGTTTCATTAAACACTTTTTAAAAGCACTGTGTAGTTCTGACCTAGAGCTTTTAAAAATATATCTTTTCTCTATAAACTCCGTATTTCCAAGCTTGAACTCTTCTATGAAGTTCATCAAGCTTCCCCTCCCTCCCCGCGCCCCTGTGGGGAAGCGAAGGGCCCTTAATATTCCCCTTTCCCAGAGTAATCACAGGGTATAAACGGTAGGAGAGAAAGGTGGGAGGAAAAGAATGAGTCTCTACTGCTGACCAAATCCCTTGATTTAGAGAACCCAGCGAGGATAGCGCTAGCCAGGATAGCGCTAGCCGGCAGGCCCCGTGCAGGTCTAATCTTCAAGTGAGGGAGGGGTGTGTGAAAGTCCCTCCCTCCCCGGAGAACCCGCGGGGAACTCCCAGGCCCCTGCCTTCTAGCCGCTTCCTTCTCAGTGCTGCCGGCAGAGGAAAGTCCCTGTCTGCCCCCGGGCTCTTAAACCCGGGGAAGGAGTGGTGCATTCCAGAAGGGAAAAAAATAGTCTTACGAGACGAACTTACACACACAGACGCACACAAACACAAAAGTTAACGACCGTCCCCTTCCAATAAGCCTCGAACTCCCCGGGCCCCAGAGGAGACTCGAGAGTCGCGGCCCTCGGGCTGCCCGGCCCGGGGGCAGTCCATGCTGCCCGGCAGCAAGCAGTGTCCCAGCGCGCTCGGCGCCCGCGGCCTCGGGCGGCCCTGCCGCCGGGAGGGGCCCAGCCCTCCCTTCGGGACGCCCGCTGCTCAACCTCCTCCCCGCACGCACCGGGCCGGCTCAGAAGGCCACGATGGCTGTGCTCCAAGGGTTCATGGCTCTCAGCACCGGCTTATCACAGCAGATCTGCCCGGGCTCGGCGGCTTCCGGGCCGCTCTCCTCTCCCTTTTCTTGCTCCCGGCCGCCCCCGGGGCTTTTCCGGAGGAGTCCGGAGAAGCTGGAACCGAAGATGCTGATAAGGTTAGCCACGTTCCCGGTCTCCATCTCCTCCTCGCCGTCCTCCTCGCCTCGGCCCAGCTGCTCCTCCGAGTTCCGGCGGGGCT